>NW_020175672.1:1566277-1615260 GCF_003031525.2 Neophocaena asiaeorientalis asiaeorientalis
TTTTTTTTTTTTTTTTTTTTTTTTTTTTTTAATGTTATTTACTCTGCTTGAATTTCCTGTCCCTCCTTTCCTTCTTATCAGTCTGAATTGAAGCAATTCAAATATAAGATCCTCTGTGGACCCTGCATAATGCAGTACTTATTAGTCTTTGGAGCACCTGCAATTGTGTCCCACACATTGAGTGAATGAAGAGTGGATGGATTGAAACAAACAGAAGAAGCATTTGAACAGTGCATAGGTAGTGGAAACCTTTCTAAACCTCATCTTGGCACTAGCCAAATGCTGCAACATTACAATGAGTGGTGTTGCAATTATGGCGGTACATTAAAAATAATTTTTTGCACAGGCCACAAGTAAACATGCTTCTAAATGGTTGAAAAATGTGCTTTACCTGTGTTTCTATTGAAGATGTTTGTGTTTGTGTTGCATAGGATGACTGAGCAGTTAAGTGAATTGTGAGTTTACTTGTTTTCAAGTTGGGGGGGCTCTGAATGCTGGTACTTTCTGGTACTCATTGTTCCCTTCCCCTTCTCCTGTCAGACAGAAGTATGGCAACATGGGAAAGCCTGACACAAATTAAGGAGGGAGAGACTTGTGAATAAGTGATCCATAAAATCATTAGGATGGCATAGGGATTGAATGAGAGATAGGTGTATCAGTTAAATCTGCACTATCCCAAATCACAAGTACAAACACTTCAATATTTATTGAGTAATTTAACCTAGTTTCTTTTTGTTGTTGTTCATTCAGTTCCATGATTCAGTTTCCTTCATTCTGATAAAGTGATTACTTCTTATATTAATCTAGTTCAACAATTAAGATGCATGAACACATTCCATATATTTTCCTTCCACAGTGTTTTGTTTTATACTAAAACAGATATCATTTAGGTGCTTTTGAAACAAGGAAGCACTAAAATTAATGGTAATTTTCTCTACTGCTATGAGACAGATTCAATTATTCCTCCACTCCTGTACACTTTATTCTCACATGCATTTGGATACTTATCCTATAATATCAAATATGATTGGGTGCATATATGCCCTTCTCTTTCTTCTGAGATATATCATCTATCTCCCTACCCTGAACTCTGTCAAGCATAAGTAGAGAAACAGTGCCTTACATTAATAGAGAAAATTTCTATTGTGCAAGACTTGGCAAGATGAAATGTAAAGGGAGAAAAATTGGGGAAGAGGAGGCACTTAGAAAAAGCACTATTTCATATTACCCACAGTGCTTTCATTGTGATCTTGCTCTACCTCTGCTTCTGCTAATGTCTTTTCAATACATTCTTAATAACTATCATTATCTTTAAAACTGTTGAAAAAGCACTGCTTTGGAGAGAGTTTTCCAAGGTAGCCACTATTTCACTTGCCCTCTCCCCCTGTCCTCGTGTTCCTCTTTGGACAAGCACATATTGCTAAGTAAGCATTCACTTATTAAGTGACCCTCTTATTGATGAAGGTTACTGCCAGTATAATTGAATGGAGAACCATTCAATTGTTTGCCTAAATCCCAGTGGTCTTAAACACAGTTATCTCCATCTAAATGAGAACAGCTAAATTTGCTTGAGGAAATACAATCAGGCAGAAAGGGTGTACTTTAAATTTGTAAATAAAATTCCCAGCAATACTGCTACATTATTACATAAGTTCACTTTCTACTTTCTAAGAAAAACTATTTCACAAATTCTTTACTTTCTTCAAACTTCCCATATTAACTTGTTCTTTCACCCAAACACCTATGCTGACATGCTCAACTCATGTCATTACATCATTCTTCATTGATAAAAAAAAAAAGTAATTGATCAAATGTTCTCATTTTCCTAAATTTACAGCCAAAATCCTGTAGGAGCTGTACCTGTATTTTCGGTCAATCTACCATTTCAATAAAAGAAATTTCTCTTCGTGCATCAAAGTTTACTCTGCTCAATATTAGGTAACAACCTAATTGGGAAAAGAATTTGAAAAAAAATAGAGACATGTATATGTATAACTGAATCACTTTGTTGTACACCTGAAAGTAACACAACATTGTTAATCAACTATACTCCAATATAAAATAAAAAGTTAAAAAAATTTACTCCCTTGATTTGTGCTCTGTATTTCGTACTCTATAATCTTCTCTGTAATGTTTTCTTCTACATTATCAATTTCTCCTATTCCATTGAAACACCTCCACTGTAGCTGATAGAAAACAACAAAATCCTTAAACCCATAGAGGTCTTAAAAACTAACACTGTGATTCTCTGCTACCCTCTTTGAAAAAAGTGAAAAAGTTAAAGCCCATGTCTTAATTTTCTCCTTTCTCATTCACTTTTTCATCTGTTCTTTTCCTGTCTTTACTCCAATAAAAGTGTGACATTTGTTTTCTTACCAATGTAAGCTCTATAAAGACAGGATTTATAAGTATCTTGTTTACAATATCCTTTTCAAGGTGTAGAAGAGTGCCAGGCATCTTGCAGTATTTGTCAATCTAATACATGAATGAGTGCATGCACTGAGACTGTTTTAACCAAAATTAAATAATCTATCTCTTTATACTATGTTAAAACAATATATGATATGACCTAATACATGGTCATGAGGAACACTTGGATAATCCTGAAAAGTATGAGGAAGATTTTTTTTTAAAAATATGAATTTTACTTCATGGAGATTACCAATAACATTTCAGATTTTCATTGAAATATTTTTTTCTTTTTTTATTGAGGTATAGTTGATTTATAATATTATGTTAGTTTCAGGTGTACAACATAGTGATTCAAAATTTTAAGTCATTCATGAAAGAAATTGAAGACACCACAAAAAATGGAAAAAAAAATATTGTGCTCTTGGATTGGAAGAGTATTGTTAAAAATGTCCATTCTCTCCAAAGCAATCTCCACATTCAGTGCCATCCCTATTAAAATACCAAAGGTGTTTTTCAAAAAACTAGAAAAAATAATCCTAAAATATTTATGGAACCACAGAAGACTCTGAATGACCAAAGAAATTTTGAGAAAGAAAAATAAAGCTGGAAGAATCATACTTCCTGATTTCAAACTATACTACACAGTTATAGTAATCAAAACACTATGGTATTGGCACAAAAACAGACACATCGATTAATAAAATGAAATAGCCTAGAAATAAACCCATACACACTCATATGGTCAAGTAATGTATGAACAATAGGCAAGAATACCATAATGGGGAAAATACATTAATTTCAATAAATTCAATAAGTGGTGTTGGGAAAATTGGACAACTATAGACAAAAGAATGAAACTGGATTACTTTCTTACACCATACACAAAACAGAAAAAAAAAAACTCAAAATGGATTAAAGACTGAAATCTAAAACCTGAAACCATAAAACTCCTGGTAGAAAACATAAGCAGTATGTTCTTTGGCATTGGTCTTAGCAATATTTTATTGGATATGTCTCCTCAGGCAAGGCAACAAGGATCAAAAATAAATACATGGGACCACATCAAACTAAAAAGTTTTTGTACAGTGAAGGGAAACCATCAACAAAATGAAAAGGCAACCTACTGAATGGGAGAAGATATTTGCAAACAATATATTTGTTGATGGATGATATCCAAATTATATAAATAACTCATGCAATTCAATATCAAAAACACAAACAACCCAAATTTTAAAGTGGGAAGACTTGAATAGGCATTTTTTCAAGAAGACAGACTGATGGCCAACAGTCTCATAAAAAGATGCTCAACATCACTGATCATTAGGGGAATGCAAATCAAAGCCACAATGAGGGGACTTCACTGGTGGCACAGTGGTTAAGAATCCTCCTGCCAGTGCAGGGAACACAGGTTCGATCCCTGATCCGGGATGATCCCACATGCCATGGAGCAACTAAGGCCATGCACCACAACTACTGAGCCTGCACTCTAAAGCCCGTAAGCTACAACTACTGAGCCTGCATGCCACAACTACTGAAGCCTGCAACCCTAGAGCCCATGCTCGGCAACAAGAGAAGCCACCGCAGTGAGAAGCCTGTGCACCGCAACAAAGAGTAGCCCCTGCTTGCCGCAACTAGAGAAAGCCCGTGCGCAGCAAGAGACCCAATGCAGCCAAAAATAAATAAATAAAATTAAATAAATAAATTAAAGTAAAACACAATGAGGTGTCACCTCACATCTATCAGAATGGTTATTATCAAAAAAAAAAAAAAAAAAAACCCAGCAAGTTATTAGTGAGGATGTGGAGAAAATAAAACCCTCATGAACTGTTGGTGGGAATGTAAATTGGTGTAGCATCTATGGAAAAAAGTCTGGAGTTTCCTGAGAAAACTAAAAATAGAACTACTATAACATCTAATAATTTCAATTCTTGGTATTTATATGAAGAAAACAAAAACACTAATTTGAAAGGATACATGTACCTCTGTGTTCCTTGCAACACTATTTACATTACCCAAGGCATTGAAGCAACTGAAATATCCATCAACAGATGAGTGGATAAAGATGTGGTATATGTATGTGTGTGTGTATATATATAGATAGATATAAATATATGAGGAAATATTAGCCATAAATGCCATCATTTGTGGCAACATGGGTGGACATAAAATAAAGGGTATCATGCTAAGTGAAGTGTCAGACAAAGAGAAACAAAAACCATATTTCATTTATATGTGGAATCTAAAACTCAAAATAAATAAAACAGAAGCAGACTCATAGTTACAGAGAACAAACTGGGGGTTGCCAGAGGGGAGAGGGATGTGGAGATGAATAATAAAGATGAAGAGTAATGAGTTACAAACTGTATAATGTATACACAGAGAGTATAGTCAGTAATATTGTAAGGAGTATATATGGTGACAGATAGTGACTAAACTTATTGTGGTGATCATTTCATAATGTATAAAAATATTGAATCACTATGTTGTACACCTGATTCTAACATAATATTGTATGTTAATTATAATTCAAAAAAAATTAATGAAAATAAAGCTGAAATTGTTTCTGTATATTCAAACAAAAGGTACTTTTGTTTACCTTTCAGGCTAATCTTCATTTTTGTCCTTTTATCCATCAAGTTCTTAACTTTTTCTTAATAATTTGAATTACGTCTGTAAATGTAGTATATCACAATTTGTTATATCTGTTCTACTATTTTCAAGTTTGTAATTTACATTTAACCACATTTGCTGAAATACAGGTAATTTTACATTTAAGATATACAATCTATTTTAAAATTTATTTCTAAAATTACTACTGTTTAAAAGTACTCATATATTTAAAAAATGATTAAATTCATTTCTATTGTAGCTTTTTTCTTATTTGTTTATTTTTTTTATAATAAATTTTTGGTCAACTGTAATTTCAACTGAGCTATTTAAGCATTAGGAACTTAACATTTTCATCAAACTAATGTGTAGAAACATGAAATTATCATTCCTTGACCCTTAGGATTTTTAGGGGATTGATTAGCTTATTCAGAAGTGACTTTCTAATTCAGAATTGGCTCAGCTTGTAAAATACAAGGAGCACAATAAAATAAAAGGCATTTTTAGCAGGCAATGAAAGGAGATAGATAACATTTTTGAGAGAGGGGCCAACTTATACAGTCTAGCACAGCATAAGAGTCCTACCTTAGGATCTGCTTCCATAATTCTTCACAATTTTAGGGTTTATTCTTTCCTTTTATTTTTGAATTCATGGATTTTCTCAAAACTCTGACCCAGTAGCTCCAAGACCATGTTTAGTTGAATGGAAGCAAAGTGAGCAGAGGACAAAGGGATAGCATAGGGAAAGTAGAAGCTCTTTGTGTGCCTATGTATTTGAAAATGACCCAACATCAGAGTTTTTATAGCTTAGTAGTTAACATATTGTTCAGATTTATCTATAGTTGATGTATTAATGGTCTTTTAATGGCAGTTCATATGGTTACTTAATAATGAATCCACTGTTATGGTGACAGAGAAAGTAAGCTTCAGAACAATTTGGAATTAGCACGCTATCAGTCATTAAAAAATGAGATGAAATATAGTGAATTTGAATAAGTGAGCCAGAGAATGTGACTAGTTCATCCCCTACTTATTTCAGAGTCAGTAGACAGAGGAATCTATATTTTCTTCGCTGTAATAAGAGAGTCTTACATTTCCTATCATTGCCAGGATGTGAATTCCAGCAATAGAATCTTTCTCTTAGTAGGCCAATCATGTCTTATTTTGCCATTTTCCTCATTGCATATACCTGCTATGGAAATTTAATATACTAAACAACATGCCTCCTTTTTCCTGTTGCTTCCAAGTGGATTTCATACATTTGCGTTTAATTCAGAAGGCTGTCAAATTATATGCAACGATTTAGATTCAGCATAGTTTAATCACATCTAAAGTCAATTAAAGGAAAATTTTAATCTTCCATTTCCTTAGTTTGACCTAATTTCTTATTAAGTCAGTGCTTTCTCTTGTATTTCATTGTTACAGAATATTCTATATAACGTTAACATTTTTTATTTAAAAGGATGGAACACTCTTTAGAAATATGTTAATATGGTAACAATAGGGATGCAGTTACAAGTTTGCAATCATTCTCATTCTTTCTTTAGACTGCACTGTTTGTAACAACCCCTTTGGCCTCACAAGGCTCAGCATTTTTCCTTCAAGTACACTTCTTTTCCCCTCTCATTTCCAGAATGCTAAATTGAGATGATTAACATCTGCCTAGAACAGATGCCCCTGAAGTTCTGCTACAAACATAAAATTTCCCTCAAAGCCAATAGTATAGGTATAATAACAAAAGGCAGTTTTTTAAACATATGGAATGTGTTGTTTTCTGGTTTTCCCTCCTGACATTGTACCATTTATTTTTTTAAGAAATTCTTTCACGTGATTATATCCGAGTTAGATTCCATTCGTGAAATTGTTTTTAATTCTATAGTTTTCAAAACTAAGAGTTGTTCAAGACAGTTTAATTTTCATTAAATCCATTGGTAGTTTACCCATATTTTCAAACAGTATTGAGTAATTGTTTTTTTTGTGCCATGGACATAAAAATAGTAGTTTAGAGAAAAAAATGTATGAGTTAAAATTCATAAAAGATATTCAACTTGAGTAGAAACAAAATGAAGTCACTTTCAAAAATGAGATATACCTATTCCTAGTAAATTGCCAAATATTTAAGAGAAAGAAAGCGGAAAAAACCCTCTTCCCTCCTTTGCACATTGGCTCTGTGCTGAGGCCAGGCCATTTTCACCTCTGCCTTGGCTTCTTGCTTTCATTGTGTCTAGAGATCACCCAGAGGTTGAAAGTGTACCATCTTCTCAGATTTTTTTCTGAGTGAGCACCAAGGCATGTATATGTCTCTAAACTCCTCAGTATACAGGGACACTTTTAAATGTCTTAATTTCCCAAAGAAACTCCCTGCCCAGCTTTTCCTCCTAGGCTCTCAGTGCTCTTTGTATGCCTCAAGGATGTAATCTTTTGACTCAGGCTGCAGTGGGTTGTTCATTTATCTTCCAGTGTTATTGTGAAATGCAGTTCATTCATCTTGAGTAGGTTCCTAGTTAGGCGAAAGGAAGACAAGCACTTTGCATTGTCCTTCAGGTAGCTCCCAGACAGCTTAGAAATGGAAAACACAATCGTTTGTAAATAATGTCTGTTCTGTTCCCCTCAGAATAACTATAGCATCAGGGGGTGAGTGGGAAAAGGGCAAATAAAAACATCACAGAGTTTTCCCACTCTTTAAGTTGCTTTTCTTTGATTCAACATTTGCTTGGTTGCTGCAAACCTGTGACTATTTTTCAGAGTTCTTAGAAAGTTGAGTCTGTCAGTTTTTGCTTGATGTTTTTAAAGGTCTCCGAGAGACATGTGGTTTGAAGCTGCGTGCTTCATTTTCACTCATATTACTCCCTACTTCTTTATATTTTACTATATTTTCAATTGCGTGTTAAACATTTAGATGATCCATTGTGTTGAGCTTTGTTCTAACGGGATTATATTAGTGGAAAATTCTCTTGATCCTGTCTGTTTTTGGTTTTTTTTGGTTGTTTTCTCTGATTAGTCTATTTTGATTTTGTCTTTAGTTTGGGGTCATATACCCTAAAACATGGTGATTCCTAAGATGTTGCCTCTCTGGAGTCTCACCCAAATGTCTGAGATGCTTAGTGAGTGCTTTTACTCCTACAGCCTCTGGAATCTCTGCTCAGCTGTTTGTTTCCAGGCAGTCCCTCCTTGTAAGCCTTTACAGAGTCCTGCTGTACACATTCAGGGCTCTGTCTTTGGTCAAGGACTTAGAGAGATTCCCCACATAGGCTTCTGGGTTATTTCCACCCACCTACTGTGAGTTTACCTATGCCCAGTGTCATTCCCTGGAAATTCCAGCAGTTAACAGTCATCCAAAACATATCTCTTCCTCTTCAGACCAGAAGAGACTGCTCTCCATTTGGGCACTGTCTCCCTGCATGGTAATCTGGAAAGTGCTTGCAAGTAGAAACCTGTGATAATTGTGGGGCTCACCTAGCGTATTGCCCTTCTCTCCAGGATCCCACCTGTTTCTGTTATTCAATGCCTGGCAACAGTTGCTTTATGGATTTTGTCTATTTTTATAGTCAGACACACATTATTCTGTCTTGACTGGAAGTAAATGTCAAAGATTCTCATTTTTAAAATATGTGTGTCTTCCAATGCAGTAATCTTGTAGGAAATTATATGTAGGAAATATCTAGAAATTTTCATGATGTTACGTGCTCGGATTCATTCATGACAGTTAATGTTTTAAAATAATTTTAAACAACCTATATTATATATATAATATTTAACTTACATATATTATATATCTAATATATATTTTATTATATATGTAAAAGGCCCTTATTCCTCTGATTATTTGCTTCTATACTGTTATTTTCACTATAAATCATTAATAGTGTGGAAAATATCCACATTGTATTAGATTAAAAGATAGATCAAAAATTGGATATGCAGTATGAGCCAGTGTTATTAAAATGTATGTATTGGTGTGTATGTGTGTGTATTTACATGAATAAAATTTGTTCACGTGTACCACCTTTTGTCATAACAAAATATAATCAGGTGAGTTATTTAAACATTTTAAATTCTTCCCTGTTACTTACTATAAAATTAACTGTTTAAATATTTAAACTTCTTTCCTTCTCATTTCAATCAAAGCCTCATTTTGTTTTTTCTTTGCTTCTCACTGCTTGCCTTTAAAGCAAACTGCATCTCTTCAACCAAATTGGTCAGTTTTACTAGGATATTCAATGTTTTGCATAGGTATTTTTGTCACTCTTGACTGAATTATTCTCTAAAACTAGGTCTACAGATATCCTGCCTATTCGTTAACTACTGTTTCAAAGCCACCAATTTCATAAAATCCATAAGTGTATTTTTCCCTTGCCTGCTAAACTTTTGAAGTATTTTTGGTATTTTGTTTGTGGCATTTACCACATTCTACCTTGTACTGTAGCTGTTTGTATATCTGATATGTTTTATTTCATTACTAGTTTGTAAGCTTTATGAGAAAGGAAACAATGTCTTATTTTTTCCCCAAGGTCCTTACAACAGTGGGCCACTGAATAAATACTGAATATGTTTTATATCTATTTATTTTACATTCTGAACTATCAGATCTATGGTCTCTTGACCCCTCCCCTTGTTTATCTCCCTTGCTAATTGTTACTTACCTTTCGACACTCAAGTCAATTATTTTCTTCTTCAAGCAGTATTCTCTAAACACCTAGTAGTCTAATTTTGAATCAAACGTCTATCAAACTCTCCAGGAATCTTTGATGAATATATATATATTTTTTTAGATTGTAATCTACTTCAGTGAAGGGGCTAAGTCTTATTTGATGTAATTGCATAGTACAGTCCCTGACACACAGTAGACACAATTATTATTTAGGGAAGGCAGAAAGTAATGAGAAAAGAAAACTTGCTGAGTTTTTTACACTAAAAATTTATTCTTAAAAAATTCATGAAAAATAAGAATCATTTCCCAATTGTGTGAAGTTAGAAAACTATAAAGAAAACATAAACAAGAACTAATCCATTACTTTCTCCAACTTTCAGAATACTATAAACTTTGGATGTATACTGTTAATCAGAATGGAGAAGGCAGGATTATGGATTTTGATTAAAAATAACATTTATTTATGCAAAAATTATGACATACATATCAATATAATACACTAACATGAATTTTTTAACTTACATGTGTCATTTAGTTTATTTATCTTTTTTTGACCTTTAGCTACATTTCTGCTCTTTGTAACATAAATATGGTACTTTTAAGATTTAACATTTTATAATGTTGAAAATATTCATCAGGTGATCATGATTCCTACAATTATCAGTACAGTAGATTCTAACCTGTTTTTTATGAGTGGTGTAATAGCATTTACTATTCGATGGTGTCTATTTTCATACTTAAAAGATAGCTATGTCGGGCTTCCCTGGTGGCGCAGTGGTTGAGAGTCCGTCTGCCAATGCAGGGGACACGGGTTCATGCCCCGGTCCGGGAAGATCCCACATGCCTGGGAGCGGCTAGGCCCATGAGCCATGGCCGCTGAGCCTGCGCGTCCAGAGCCTGTGCTCCGCAACGGGAGAGGCCACAACAGTGAGAGGCCCGCGTACCGCAAAAAAAAAGGATAGCTATGTCAATCTGAGTTATTTTTAGAAAGAAAAAAATTACAATAAAAAGTAGGTTAAATTTTTTAAAGTTGATTTACATCTCTAAAACATCTATCTACCTATCTAGCTATCTAACGTTTAATTGCCTGGACTACAGCACTAAAGGAGTATCATTTATCATTGAGAACAGAAAGAACCTGAAAAGAAGTTAAAGTGATGTCCCTCACAGGTCTGCCACCATGTTTCCCTACTGTAATCCTCCATATATTTCTTAGCAGCTGAAATGGCATTACACATGCAACTCATCACTGACTTAATTATCTTTCTGCTCTTATCTAGCCAGGCCAGGAGTAGAATAAGAAAATAAACGACAATCTTTGTTGTTAATGTCATTTAAGCAAATTTCCTAGATGACAGTTGCTCCTGAAGGAAAGGAATCATATTGAATTATTGGTGGTGGAGAGTGAAGAGTACTATTTTCTACTGTCACATGAAGGCTCTGAGGAAAACTTCTCAGGTTTGAGCCTCACTTCTGTGCATGCAAATAATTGCATCCCTTTTAGGGCTGTGATGCTCAGTAGCCTGCGTATTTCTTTCATATCTCTTTTAACATGATGGTGGTAAATCAACGTAACAAACATTTCTTTTTAAACTTCACCAGTTAGAAATACCTTTCACCTAACATCCCAAGGTGGAGAGAAAGAGATATAATGAGTGAAGGAAATAAAGGTGAGAGTTGCTCTGAAGAGAAAATGAGCAAGGAAGAAAGTCCATTTTCCTTTTTCAGGTGTATCCTCATCAAATGCAATGACGATTTTTCTGTTTTCACCTATGAATGAGAAGGAGAGATTAAGCCTCGATTTGGCTAGTATGTATTCTTTTTTATCAGTTAAGAGAAAAAGAAAGAAAATAAATCAGTGAATTTTTTACCCCCAGGAAAGTTGGGAAATTCCTTTGTATTTCTACCACTGACTAATTCTAAGGGTGAAAGTGTAGTAGCTTTTTAAGACCTGGGTCCGTGGATACATAACTGCAGTTCATTAATTTGTTTTTTTTTTAAACCTTAAGCCTTTATGCTTATTTCCGTATTTTAAAAGGTCAGAAATCATAGGAAATCAATAAATCAATGAGAAATTATTTTATTTGGAAATAATAATTATTGTTCTCTTATAAATAGGATTTGCAGACCTAATACAGACCTTCACTTTGTAGGATAATACAGAACAACAGTAATGACCATACACAGCTGAAACTGCAAAGCCATCTTAATAATCAGTGGTAAAAATGAAAATTCTTCTGTGATCTTTAAAAACTTTTGTCAGAATGTTAAAATTTGTTTCGTTGGCAGTTATAAATATATAGAGAAATGAAAAAATAATAAAACTAATATTTAATAAAAACTATACTTAAAACATTAGAAATATTAAAAATTAAAGTGTTTTATTTCTCTGTAAAAAACCATCAACAGTTTCTTGAACAATACTTACCATCTTCATCTCATCATATAACTTATAATACGGAGTGAGAATCTTTGCCTTGGCACATTGTCGTACTCCTTTCTGAGTTTGAGTCAGCTCCCAACGTTTTATCATTTGTACTTTCAATGTCATGAAATATCTTTGAGAATTTCTTTGATGCAAAGTATTTTTGCCAGTGCCACTTCCTCTGGAATATTTTCTTCCTTTTTGTTACAACTATTTCCTCATTTATGAACACCCAGTTTAAAAAAAATACAGCAGATTAAGTAGAAGGCAATATTGTTTTGATATTTAAAGAATGAACAGATTTCATAAATAATTTATTATAGGGATTAGAAGAAAAAATTAAAGCTTCCTTAGTGTCAAGAGGATAATAGAAAACATTATATCTGAGAAATTGAAACATATATCCAGTTGCTATGGAAACAGAAATAATAGAAAAGTCTATGTATAAAACAAAAATTTTAAATAAAACAAATGTGACATAAAACATTTTATGCAAGCCAGTGAAGAGCAAAATTGACATAGGAAAATCAAGTCAGTAATTTTGATGAAAAATCCTGAAGTAAATCTCTCGAAGAATGAAAACGAAATAGAGGAAAGAATGAAAATTATCTGATATAATGATTGGAATGAGAACAAAAAATGAAGAACAGAAATGAAGACAACTTTCTAGAGCTGAGAAAGTTTTAAATATATAGATTGAAAGTTTACCATATTTTGGAAAACAGCAACACAAATAGTAAACTCAACAACATCAGAAAAAAATTAGAAAGAAGAAAGTGAACATAAATTATGAAAATATATTTTTCCTCTCATTTAGAGAAAAAGTCAAATAAAACAATAAATAAAACAAAATATCATATCATTTGCAGTGATAGTAAAATCAACCTGGCCTCAGGTACTGTGCAACAACACTAAATGCCATAAGACAATAAGTAACATTTTTAAATGTTTGTTATGCCACAATTTTTGACAACTATATTGACTTTCACATTTGAAGGCCAAGAAAGAGAATCTCACTTATAAAACAGATATGATTATAAATTATCTAATCTTTTTTAATTGCTTGAATGCATTATCTAGTGACTCAACAGGTTAAAGTCACAAATTCAGAATTGATTATCTTTGATATGAATATTGGGAAAGTCAATTCCAAAAGTCATTGTCAATTGTATTACAATTTGAATGGGTCATTTAGCTATTTGGGCATCATTGAGTCTAACAATACTATAGTGGTATATTTAAATTACTCACAGGAGTGCTTGGGCTTTGTTACTCTTATATTTATGCCTTAACATGTGCTATATGACATTGAACAAAAGTATAAAATAATGGTGACAATATGTAATTTCAGTGTGACATAAATAATGCAACTGCATAAACAAAAATGGGCGATAGGATAAGTGGTCCCCTTTCCTATTTCCCTGTTGTTATAGCTAAAAGCTGATGCCCCAATATGACTTGGACTTAATTGACTATCCAGTACTGTGGACTAGGGCTGGCCCAGTGTGTATGTGCTCATCTTCTCCTTTTGTTCCAGTCCTTCAATATCGCCTCACAATGTCTCTTAAATATGTCCTCTTTGATCAGTCTCTGCTACCACCACACTAATCTGAGGTCTCTTACTTGGACTTGGATAGCCAACCACCCATTACATCCATCAGTTCTGGCATAAAAGATCCCCATTTCCATCCCATTCAACCTCAGTCTTCATACTGATATAGAGCCTTCCTTTAAAAATGAAAATTTGATGGTCTCTATCTGCTATACTTCTCCTTCCTCTTTTCTGGCAAACTGTAGGCTCCATGAAATAGATAAAATACATTGTATTAGTTTTCTACTGATGTGTGAGAAATTACCACAATCATAGTGGCTTATAAAAATGCAAGTGTATTATTTCACAATTTCCACTGGTCAGGAATCCAGCTCAGCATGGTTCAGTTCTCCCCAGGTTTAAAATCAAGGTGACAGCTGAATATGCCTTCATCTGGAGACTCAACTAAAGCCACTTCCAAGCTCTCTCAGCTTGTGGGTAGAATTTATTACTGTATGATATCATGACTGAAGTCCCTGTTTTCTCACTGGCTGTTGGTCAGGAACAGCTTTCATCTCCTAGATGCCACTCTCAGGTCCTTGAGATGTGTCTCCTTCTATTGGCCCTCACACTTCTACTCTCTCTCATGTTGATTGAACTCACATGCCCCCTCTCCTCAGGAAAGTTCCAGTCCCTTTTAGAGCCCCTCTGCTAGGAAAGGCTCACCTAGGATAATCTCCCTTTTTAAAAGCAAACTGAACCATATAACATAATCTAACCATGGGGGTGATACCCATCATATTTACAGGTACCACCATATTCACAATAAAGGAGACGATCCAGGATATATGCACTGGGGGACAGGGATCTTGGTAGGCCATTTTGCCTACCACATACATAATATTTCTCACCATTTTATTCCCATCAGTCAGCACAGTGCCTGTCCTACAAAAGATTCTGAATACAAATAATTTACCTCAAATCCTTCACTGAGTTCCAACTTATATACCCATCTGCCAACATCACTTCTCCATATAAATGCCTTGCAGCCATGTATAATTGTTGTGGCCAAAGCAGAATGCTTAATTATGTCCCTCACTCCTCAAGTCTTATCTAGGCCAGGAAATTGTATTACCATTCAAACTGCTTCTCAAGTCAAAACTTGGGCATCATTTCTGGTTCCTCCCTTCCATTTCATCTCATATCAATTCATTCACAAATCCTGTAAACTTTACTTCTAAAATATTGCTAAACCTGATACTTCATTGTTTTTCCCTTATCTTCCCTAGTCCAACTCCCATTACTGTCTGGTATAACTGCCACGGTGGTTTCATTGATTCCATGCTACCCCCACACCTCCTTTCCGTCTGTTGTCTAGAGAGGTCTTTTTAAATGAGGATGCAATCATTTCTTTCCAATCTCTTCTAGTTCTCGTCCTGTCTTCTCATGATCCAGCCTGTATGGCTTTCACTCTTTCCCTCAGACACAGGGTGCATTCCCGCTTTAACACCTTTTTTCTCCCTTATACCTCTTTGTATGTTTGCCTCCTTTTTACTGAAATTCTAGTTCAAGTGTTACTTTTGCAGTGAAATTATTCACACCTTTATCATTCTCTATTAAATTACCCATTTCGTTTTCTTTTTATCACCCATTGCTTTCTGAAGTTCTCTTGGTTATATATGTGTTTAAGTATTGGTTTTCTGATTTTAGTTATAACAGTGACTGATATGATAGGTATGCAGTAAAAATATGTTGAATAAATTGATGCCACCATGATAGAATTTAAATAGATTTTAAAGGGCCTTCTGCTTATCATTCTTGATAGGCTTGAACTTTCTAACATTAGACTAACACATACCTTAACAATGGAAGAAGGAGAGAGCAGTACCCTGGAGACTGCAGTGAAAATGTACTAACTAGAGTAGCATGCAGCCTGGCTGCATGGTTTCAATAGAATGGACTAATTCCTGAAACAACCTACTCACTTACTAAAAACAACAGTGTATAAAATTTCATGGTCAATTTTGTGACTCATAACAACAGTAATTTCTGGAAAGTTCTCCAATATCTAGAGCATTCTGGATAAAGCAAACTGTGCCATATAACATAACCATAACATGCCATCCTGATATAAGAGAGATGATGTACTTTGGATGCAAAGGTTTTGGGAAAGTGAATAGCAACTTTTAAAGTCAACCACTTTATGCACATTGTTTCATATATAAGGTACTATTATTTTTCCTCATTTTTGCTGTGGAGAAAGTCGAGTCAGAGAAGGAGTAGAAGACTTGCCCAAGGTCCTACAACTAGTAATTAGGGGAGCTAGTATTTGAACCCAGGAAATGGAACTTCAGAGCCAGAGCACTCTTAATCATCACACTACACTGTGTATGGAAAGAGTAGGAAGTAAACGTTTTTCTTTTTTCCCTAGAGTAGGTCCCATGAGTATAATAGCATGCTTAATAGGGAGACGCAATTAAATCAGAATTTCCTAAAATGTGTTCCATAAAACACTAATAACTCTAGACAGTCTGTGAGGTAAAAATATTCTAAAGTAATATCATTTTAAGAAAAACCATATAATTATAATGCCTTTCTTAGGAAATCCTGGTTCGTGTCAGCCTTATGAGAGCTCATCTGGCACTGAGGTGCTCCAAAATACTGAAACAGAACATCCCCACGTTATTTTTACAATGGAACAAATCCTCCCCACTGTTTTTTTTTTTTTAACCTTATATTTATTGATATCCCAAAAGATAAAACACACTTTTGGGAGCCTTTTTTAAGGTGAATTCTTAGGACAATCCAAACATTTGGCAGAACAGGCAGCAGAATATCAAAAAAGAGAATGGGGGGTGGTTGTGTTGCACCTCCAAATATTAAAGGTTATCAGCATTAGCTGACTGAAAATGCTTAGTCCACACTTCATTGATAGGCTTTTAATGTACAAAGAAACAGATCGACTTGTGATGTGTTCGTATGAAGTAAGTGAGCCACACTTAGGAATACAGATCTCTGTGTGGGTGTGCGTATGGGCTGTGAGGAGGGAGAAGCAGGGCAGCTGAGAGGAAAAGAGAAGCTTAGTTAGTTACTTACATATTTAAAAGTCAAGAGGATTGGTGCTTAATTTTTTTTTTCTTAGATCCATTACTCCTCTAATCCTTGACTTTGTTACCTTTAGTTTTGCTGATTAAAAGGTATTATGTGGGTGGGTTAGTCAGCACTGTGGTGTTACTGAACAAGTAGACAGTAGCTACAGTCCTTTTTTGCAACAGGACAATTAAAAATGTAATCAGCTTTGAAAAGTGGAAGGTAAAAAAGAAATACCATGAATAGACATGGATCTAACTGCCTGGCTAGCAGACGGTCATTGCACATCTTTTTTGGAGAAGAGTCAGATTAGGAAAGGGATAATTTTTCTGATTGATCATTGCATATAAAAAGGCTTGACTTAACGCATTTTGAAACAGAACACAATGTAAAAGCTGAAAAATAAACCATAAAATACAATGCTGAAAATTTCCATATCACAGCTTCCCAGAGTGCATAACAAGGAGGATATTAGTAATGTCCAGATGCACATAAGTCTACAGGGATGCCTCTTGCCAGCAGCAAAATGAAAGGAATGACAATGTCAATCACATCCAAGAGATGATGTTAATGTTTTTCAAACAGTTCTTTCACACTCAGAAATAGTGCTCATTAATAATGGATAGTACTTTATGAAGGAGAAGGAATGTTGCCTACAAAACTGATGGAATTCATTGTTCATTGCTCATCACCTCTCAACAATGAACTGCATTTCTGCAGGATGATTTTTCTTTTGTCTTCAAAACTATGCCAAAGTAGGTTTCAAACCTTTTAAGCTAATTGATCTCTTTCTTTTCTGAACATTTCACATGTAGCACTAACGCACTGCCCATTCTCACACTTCCCTCTTCATCCCTACCTGTCCCTATTTCAAGTCACCTCCTTTTTAAATCATAGTTTTTGACTCGTACAGTTGAAATGTGCAAGAAAGTTCTCAAGCTTTCAAAACTGCCTTGAAATCCTGATGGTAAAATTAAGATTGAGGGTTTTTTGTTTTTGTTTTTCTTTTTTTTTTAATTTTACTGTTTCCCTTCCTCTGCTTAGCTGTTCAAGCAGCTGTCAATAGGGCCTGTGGATTTGCTGAGATTTGGAGGTTTCCAGATTATATAATCAAATGTAAAAACTGAAAAATCACTGAATTCAGAAAGGTTACCAATTCCATGGAGATTAATTTCCTAATATGCCACTTTCTTCAGGGAAGCACCTAATTATCTCTCTTTGACTAAGAAGCCATTTGGAGTGGATTTTGTATAATGACCTCCATTTTTAACATTTTTTAAGTAAATGCTTTTTTGAAATAGCTTTGAATATAAGACCAACTGCCTATTATTCTGTTCACATTAAAAGCTACCTTTTAGCAATATATTGGAAAACTCATGCATAGAAATACTCACAGGGTACAAATTAGAGCTATAGAAAAATTATATTTATACTAAACTCTACTCTAATGATAATACCTTTTGTGTAAAACAGTGAATGCCAGATGAAAATGACAATTTATGTTGATATATAGCAATAAAAAGATAAATTCTATCTTTGGACACAGGTCAAATTTGAGTTTTTCCCATCTCTATAATTTAATTACAGGAGTGATTTACTGTCAGTTGAGATTCATTTGTCTCAGTTATGTCTTATGAAGTAATGAAAAGAAGTGCAGGAATATTTAGTTATTCCATATCCAAAGAATAAAGAACACATGTGGTAGGCAAAATAATTACCAACCTCCCTCCCCTGCCAAAGTTGTCAAAATACAAATTCCCACCACCTGTGACTGTACTATGTTATATAACAAAGGGAAATTAAGGATGCAGATGGAATAAAGCTTGCTAATCAGTGGCCCTTAACATAAAGAGATTATCCTGGGTTATCTGGTCCAGTGCAATCACAAGGACCTTAAAAGTGGACAAGGGAAGCAGTAAAGAAAGTCATGACTTGTGAGAAGTCATGCCATTGCTGGCTGTGAAGATGAAGGAAGGAGACCAAGAGCCAAGGAATGCAGGGGCCTGTAGAAGCTGGAATAGGCAAGGAAAGGGATTCTCCCCTAGAGCCTCCAGAAAGGAGCTCATTTCTGTTGTTACCTTGATTTTAGCACAGTGAGAGCTGTTTTGTACTTACAATACACAGAACTGTAAAGTAATATGTGTTGTTTGAAGTCACTAAATTTGTACTAATTTGTTAGAGCAGTCATATAAAACTAATATCTGGATTTTAGGGGCATGGTCATGTTGTCTGTGTCCTTTTAAATGAAACAAATTACAAACCATATAAAGAAGTCTTCTCTAGATTTCCATTCAAAATTTCTGACCTCAGCAAATTTGAACTGAAGAAAGGAAGAGGTAAAGAGGAAAGGAACGTACTTCACTGTTAACTATATGACCTGGTCTCCAGCTTTCTGGTTCTGGCACGTGTTTAAAATTTATTCATAGCTATTTCCATGTGTTCTTTGATGTCTCCCCTGCTAAGTACTTGTGAGCAGTACTCCTTGTATCTATCAAGATTCTTCCAAAGGAAAAGAACCAGTAGGTGATACATGGATATATCCATGGATTATCGCAAGGGATTGGCTTATTCAGTGTGGAGGCTGGCTAAAGTCTGACGTTTATTGCCTTGATTGCCTTGATTGGCAGGCAATCAAGAAGGAGGGATTACAAGCCGATTGAAACCCCATGAACACGGGCCAATGCCTGTTGCTCACTAATGCCCCTCTCTTTTTCTTTATCAGGGAAAGCTTTTGTCCTCTTTTATAAGGGTAACAAATGATTGAGTCAGACCTACCCAAGATGAACTATTAAAGTTAATTGATTAGGAATGGTAATTACATCTGCAAAAAAAAAATCCCTTCAGAGCAACAACTGAAGATGCTTTGTGTTTGATTTGTGTTTGATTAAACAACTGGGAGAAGTGTATGTATGTGTGTGTGTGCACTGTTACTTTCTTTCATTCCTCAAACCACTGCAACAGAGTACCTTTTTTTTTTTTCGGTATGCGGGCCTCTCACTGTTGTGGCCTCTCCCGTTGAGGAGCACAGGCTCCAGACGTGCAGGCTCAGCGGCCATGGCTCACGGGCCCAGCTGCTCCACGGCATGTGGGATCTTCCCCGACCGGGGCACGAACCTGTGTCCCCTGCATCGGCAGGCGGACTCTCAACCACTGCGCCACCAGGGAAGCCCCAAACAGTATCTTTTGAACTGTTCTTTGTCCCGCATCCAGACACATACTAGAAAGGGAATTCTTGGGAGCATAGTTTAGCCTAGAGAAATTAACACACCGCAAAGTCATTATCAACCCTCAATTCAGGCTGTGTCTCTCATAACTATCATGCATCTATCAATCTCCCTTCAACTTCTATTCCTAGGAGAATATACAGCTTCTTACTACCAAGTGTATTTTGCTCCTTCCAGAGTACCAGTGGTAGCAGGAATATCATGAATCTGAAGGATAGCAAGTGGTCAGAGATGGTGAGGAGTATATGGTGCATCGTTCTCAGTAATAAACAAAAACAGAAAATGTTTAACATTTCGCTTTGAGTGGGATATTATATCTTACCTCTTTAAATTTATCCCCTGCCATGCTTATTGCTTACTGACTGTCTTGCTGCCAAACTGAAAGCACTTGTCTGTTCCCCACCTGGTGCGGAGGCCTTTGCCCATTCTATTCCCCTGAAGAATTTCACAGGACTTCCTCCATCAATCCAATCAGATCTGATCTATGATCACATTCATGTTGGTCACTCTTTATGCCTTCATATTACTTCATTTTTATTCCTAGAACTAATCACAACCTTAAATTTCATTATATGTTGGCTTACTTCATTATTTTCTGCTCTCCCTCTGCAATTGAAGCTCATTGAAAGCGGGAGCTGTCTCTCTTTAGTTCAACATTGTATATATAGCAATCAGAATAGTACTTAGCACTGTCGGTAGAATCTGTTTCATTCTGAGGTTTAGCCTAAATGAATGAGTGATCAAAAGTTCTCAAACATTAGTGGAAGAATTCCTAGGTATTTATTATCTTAATATGGAATAGATAACAAAATTTTTCAATGAATAAATATTTCACTAATGCTCGTAAGACAACCAAAGGCAGTTTTTTTAATATTAAAAAGATAAGGTTCACAGTTAATTATGTTTTGAAAAGTTTTTTGAGTATAGAATGATTATTTACTTATTGTTGGGAATTTTCAGTATGCTAAATAGTAACTTTGAGGTGGACAAATTCAGAGAGACCCAAGCCGGATAATAGTTCCATCACTTCCCAGCTATATGACTGTGAACCAAATTAGCCTCAGTTTTATTGTCTTTCAGTGGGGATAATATTGGATGTGCAGCTTTTAATGAGGATTACATGAAGTCTATATACGGTAAATCCTCAATGAATGCTATCTTCCTATTTATTTCTTATCAGTTGTAATATAGATAGATTTTCCCATAGAAGTTACATATAATCTTATTTAATAATCAGTATTTAGCACTAACTATAAAATATGGATAACAGCATCCTCTCATTGCATTAAATTTTTAATTTTAAATTATATGTCTAATTTTATTTTTTATTAAAAATAAAAATTATTAATTTTATTTTTTGCGTGGCACAACCACAAGAATAGCTAAATTAAAAGAAATGTCTGAAAAAAAAAGTCACTGCCAAATGACAAGAATATGAAGCTAACTAGATATTCACCCAGAGACCGTATGTCCCATCTTGCTGTGATACTCTAGGGTGACACTTGTTGTTATGGTGTAAGTAATAGGATCTTCTCATTCTAAAAAGTATATTGGTTTGGCTTATGAATTTTATTTCTAACCTAGTTGAAATAAACAATATGAAGAATGGGAAGAGAGACTTAACTACAGATATTTTAGGGAATTAAAAAAAAGACTAAAAGGATATCATGGACAATTGCGTACCTGGGTATTAGAGAACTTAGATGAAATAGATATATTCATTTAAAAGCAATGTATTAAAATTGACAACTATATATATAAAACTTCATAAATGTAAAATCTATAACTATATATAATGTATATTAAATATATACAATATATAATATATATAGTATATGTATAAAATTTGAATAGTCCTAAAAATCATTAGAGAACTTGAATGTGTTAAACATCTTCTGACAAAGAAAACACCTGACAGAGACGGTAACATCCAAGAATATATAATCCAATTTTAATATACTCCTCACAAAGAGAGAAAAAGAAATAAACTCTCAATCTTCATGAAGTAAACATAATTTTAATAATAACATTAGATAAGGTTAATACTAAAGAACAAAAAAGGAGAAACTAGAATAAAGCACTCTTACTCAAGAATATAGATACAAAATCCTAAACAAAATATTGGCAAAGCAAATATAAATATTTTTCTTCATAAAAAATCCAAAGGGGTGATCTAATAGACATATATAACACATAGCACCCCCAAAATGGAAAAATACACATGTTGTTCAAGAGCAAATTGCTTATCTCCAGTCTAATAAGTCTTTCCTCTTAGATAAAATCCACACATTAAACTCTTCACTAGAGCAATCTGATTGGATAAGCCCATAGGCCCCCCAATTCAAAATTTCCAAAGCTGCATTTATCAGATGATACTTAATAAATCTTTCTCACATCCTCTTTTTCCTACATTAACCAGTTCACCAAGCAAGAACTCTTGAAGTCATCATAAACTGCTTCTATCCCTGAACCAGAAGGCTTCCAATTGGTTACTGAGTCCTGTCAGTTCTATTGTTGACATGGCTCTAAGAGCAGCCCCCTCCTTTCTATCTCCAGTGATAATACCTTAGTAGGACCCTTGTTATTACCATGTAGACCACTGCAGCCACCTTTGATGTCACCATCCTCTTATCCATTTTACCCAGTCTTAAAACTCCTGCAGATTTATCTCTTTAATATGTGAGTCTGATCATTACTGTCTACTTAAAACCTTTTTCTGTTTTTCTGTCCCCTTCAGTATAAAAATCTAATGTCAACATAATATATAGTGGGTTTCTGGCCCCTGACTTCTAGATATATTACCATATTCCTATACACTATGCTCTGTTAATACTAAATTACTTGCAGTATCTAAAAAACATTGTTTCTTTGCTTTTGCAAATGCTTCTTTTTTTACTTGTAATATTCTTTTTTCCTTCTTAAGTAGTTGATCCATATTTTCTTCAAAGGATCTAATCATAGGAATCATCTACTTTGAGATTTTTCCCAACTATTTTTTACCTTTCTCATGAAACCTCCCCTCCCCCTTTTCTGTTGCTTCTGTACTTATCACACTGTAGTTTAATTTTCTTTTTATTCATTTTTTCCTATCTAAACTGAAAGCTCCTTGAAAGAAGGCATCATAGCTTGATCTCTGTGTTCACTCAATGCAGCATATGCACTCAGTGAACATTTGTTGAGTGACAAATGAATATAAAGAAGAATATGAAAGCATATGTACTAGTATACATGTGTGTACTCAAAATTTTGAAAGTGGTTCTTTCTGTTTTGACTTAATATGAGATAATTTGTCCTTGTAGTACTCTTCTTAGTTTGTATTTTGAGAAATAATGTGCACATATGCAGTTCTTAAGGTGGACAAATCATTAATATGAAAATTCACTGTTGAATGAGTTAAAAAGGTGTGTTTGGACTTCTTGTGTTCCTTTTTGGATTGCTAAAAACACTTTAATATTAATTTGAACACTTGAAAGGAAAAGAAACAGTAATCAATAGAAACTACACCACTCTTTGGCATGTGGTATGCATTTGCTGAAGCAGAAGCCTGCCATATGCCATACGTGATGTGCCACCCAACTTTGCCATCATGTCAGTGAATGCATTGTATCTCGCAGCCAAGCCACATGGGTGTGACATGCCTTCCACTCCAGCATTTCTACGAACATTTTTCCACTTAATTCTGTCACACATGGTATCCATAATCTGTTAGGAGGAGTTCTGCCCATTTTGTCACCTTTAACATCTGAAAGCACTTATGATGGTGCCAAATTGATTGTTCTTCTGATTTGAATCAGATGTGAGTCATTCTGGGTGAAATTTCTAAAAGGATTTCCAGTAGTCACTTTTCCATAAAAGTTGAAACAAGAATGGGTAACGACACATACAAGAAATCACTTGTAGTGTAGTTAATTGCATATGAGAATATTTTTTTACTCACACATTCATACATTGACCAAATATTTATTGAACTTTCATGATGTGTCAAGCACTGTGCTATATGCTGAGGAAGAAAAAAAAAAAGAGTACGAAACCAAGATTCTCTTCCTCAAGAAGGATGGGGAAGCATGAAAAAAAATAAAATAAAAAGAAGGTTTTTTTAATTCAATTCATATTATCTTGTTATTTAAAAATGATTTTTAAAAAATTTTTGTCCACTCAAATTTTCTTCTTGCCATTTCAAAAAAAGAAAAATGCAGCCTTATGAGTACAGCTATGTTTTTCAAGACAGAATGCCATGCTGTAATTTAGAATTATAGAGAAGAATCAGGAAAATTCTGTGTGTAAACAAAGCAAACAATAACTATGCACCCCTTTTTATGCATATGTTTTCAGTAAAAGTTGTCTTGGGGCTTTGGCAAACAAGACTGCATGAAAAACCTCTACTCACAGGACTTCGTGTATTTAATTTGGAAGAAAAGAGATATTTTTTAAACCTTTTTTAAGAAAATATGTTTTCATGGTCATATTAAAAAAAAGTGCTGTCCTCAAAACAAATATCAAATAAATACTTAAGACATTTGCATTTTTGAAAGAATATCACAATTAGTGAGGAAATGAGTATAGACTGCAATAATGAAATAGGTAATTTTCAAAGCTAATTTTTAAATCCAAGATGGGTTTGTGAATAACCATTGTTTATGAATGGAAAAGACTAATTTTCACAGACGTTGACATTTGCATGCCAATCAGAATTGAATTTCTGAACATAAGAACTTTGCTTACTATTCCATGTATTTTTCTGTAGACATTCATTCAAGTTAGAATGTGTGCCAGTTATTAAACTCTGTTAGCATGTTTTATCATAATGAGAATTGGACTGGATAAAATTGAAGGTAGATTTTTGATTTGAATATGTATTTTTCCTATCATAGAAATATTAATAAACATGATTATTTACCTTTATATCTATCACTCAGGAGTATAATGCAATAAAAATATCTGTCAGTCTACATATTGCCCATTAGTAGGTTCCTGATGGTGATAGTTAACACCACATTAAAACCATAGCATATAGGCAAAAATTAGAAAGGATGAATTAATTGCTGAATTAAAGTGAGAAAGCTATTGAATTCAACAAGACATAGGGAAATAATAAAATAAATGTTAGGATTTGAAGAATATTGTTAATATTTTATATAAAAAACAAATTGAGAATTAATGAATTAACATTTGCTGAGTTCTTACAAGTCCTCAGAGGTATTATTAACATCTTATATTTAGTCTCAATTTCTTTCACACATTCTCAGAAATAATTTCACTAGTTAAGGAAGGGAAAAAATAAATAATAGCAATATCAGTTTTGGGGAGAGAATATTATTTATATGCTAGTTTTAATTAATGTAAAACAACTCAGACTTGGAAAAAATAAATTTATAGCATACATGTTTAAAAAACAATTGCCCTAATGCCATTTTGATAAAAAACAAACACAAAATGTTCTCTAGACGCTTACAATTCTAGAAAACTTATTGTTTAGATAAATATTTATATTAAGATAACTTTTTTACCAAAATATGTAATGTCTACCATTCCTTGGTACCTCAAGGTCAATATTATGCATAACACCATCAGCATGCTAATTGAATCAATAATAATGCAGGAGCAACAGTAAGATTCAGGCAGCTATAGACACAGAAAATACTTCAATCTACTTAATAAAGATGGAAGCATTAACTGGATGATAAAGCAACTTGTAATGGCCATGGCTGTGGGACTGGCTAAATCAGACCTCTGTCACAGACCCTCAGCAGTGGCCACACTGAGTTTTCATTGCTGTTAAAATGAGCAAGACAAACATTTATGAACTCATTCTTGTTGATTACTGTCTTTCTTCAGAAATACCACTTGTATTTTAAATATCATTTGTATTTTATGTATCAGTTTATTCAGGCACCACCAAAAATATTTTGGTGGTGCCTGAATAAACTGATGTAGAAGAAAGAACACTGGCTTGAGAATTGTGAGGCTTGGATCCTTGACATTAAATATATCTAGGATCTTGGAAAAATCAGCTTCTTGGTATATTAATTTTCTATTCTGCAACATGAGGAAACTTAATAGATGACTTCTAAGGTGCTTTATGTCTCTAACATTTATGATTACATCAATGATTGGAAAGCGCTTTGTGGTAGTATTAATAGTTTTATAAATATGTATAATAGCATTAGATTCATGCCTGTAGACAGGGCTGGAATCTAAGCATTGAGAGCCTCATCCTTAGTATTCACTGTGCTGACCTTCATATTTTCTTTCCTCCCTTTTTCTGTTCTTCCCTTTTCCATCCTCCCTTCCTTCCAGTTCTGTATTTGTAGGAACATGTAGGAATTTTATTTTTTGTTTTGGGGTGTGTGTGTTTATGTACATGTGTCAGGGGACTGACTGCAGAAATTTACAACAACCTCCCCTGTGATGATGTTGGAAATTTTCAATCCCATAATAAATTCCTTCTGAGTTTTCTTTATCTCACACATTCTCAATTTTATGTTTCCTAGTCTTATCCAAAGCACACCTAGGCACACATGAAATGTTTTTTTCTAGTCTGTCCTAAATTTTAGATCAGATACTTCCTGCAGGCTGGGTATAGAATTTATCTGATATTATACAGAAAAGGAAAAATTCTAGTGATACTAGGGAACTTAAAATGATTAGCACTGTAATCATTTTTTCCTGCCTTACCAGAAGTAAATTTTTTAAAACTTTGAAGAAGTACCTACTTTTGGACAACTGATCAATAATTTCAAGTTCCTGTATGGGGTATGAAAAAAAACATAACATCTCTTAGAACTTAGCTGAATTACTTGGGTATTTACTCATCTACATTTTTTTCTTTTTTTGCTGTACGCGGGCCTCTCACTGTTGTGGCCTCTCCCGTTGCAGAGCACAGGCTCTGGACGCGCAGGCTCAGCGGCCATGGCTCACGGGCCCAGCCGCTCCGCGACATGTGGGATCCTCCCGGACCGGGGCACAAACTCGTGTCCCCTGCATCGGCAGGCGGACTCTCAACCACTGTACCACCAGGGAAGCCCCAACTCATCTACATTTTTAATATTTTAGCCAACAGATTGAATTTCTTTCTTGAAGCTGGAAATCTCTTTTCTGTATAGTATAGTTCAGTTTTGAAAACAGAAAATAACGAAATGCTATCCTAATGTGTTTTCATATCTTCTCCCCTCCTTTTCCCTACAATGAAACCAGGCCCATCTTTTTTAAGGTAAATATTTATAGATTATCAAGAATAGTCATTTTCCATACGACCTCATCCACCTGAATTCATAGTGAAAAATATCAAAAAGCCAAGAGTTTGTCATTGAGATGTATCAGATGGGTTTGGAGCTGTAGGGCAATAAAAGACATCCAGAAATCTTCAGTTGACTCCATTCACATACTTAAACTCAAATCAGGGCTCAGCTATGCTATCACGCTGCCTATTTACTATCTATAAATTTCTATTCATTGTAAAATGTTTTGATGTGAAATTGACTGTCAGCCAGAATGCTTTCTGGGGAAGTTGATGAGTCAGCAATGAATACTACCGTGGTCTTTATTTACAGGCAGACATCAAAGATATTGTGGGTTCGGTTCCAGCACCACAATAAAGTGAATATCAATAATAAAGCTAGTCTCACAAACTTCTTGGTTCCCCAGTGCATATAAAAGTTAGTTTTACAATATGCTGTAACATATTAAGTATGCAGTAACATTCAATCTAAAAAATGTACATGCCTTAATTTAAGGTAACTATTATCTAAGCCTTTAGCAAGTCATAACCTTTTTTCTGATGGAGACTCTTGCCTTAATGTCAATGGCTGCTAATTGATCAGGGTGGTGGTTGCTGAAGGTTGGGTTGACTGTGGGAATTTCTTAAATAAGACAACAATGAAGTTTGACACGTTGATTAAGTCTTCCTTTCATAAATGATTTATCTGTGGCACACAGTGCTGTTTGATAGCGTTTTGCCCACCGTAGAATTTCTTTCAAGGTTGGAGTCAATCCTCTCAAAACCTGCTACTGCTTATCAACTAAGTTTATGTAATATTCTAAATCTCCCTTTGTTGTCATTTCAACAACCTTCAAAGAATCTTCACCAGGAGTAGATTCCATCTCAAGAAACCACTTTCTTTGCTCTTCCACAAGTAGCAACTCTTCATCCATTATCAACAAGTAACAGTTGATTTGGTCACACCTTCAGGTTCTATGTCTAATTCTAGTTCTCTTGTTGTATTGCCACCACATCTGCAGTTACTTTCTTTACTGAAGTTTTGAACCCCCTCAAAGTCACCCATGAGGGTTGGAGTCAACATCTTCCAAGTTCCTGAGAATGTTGATATTTTTACCTTTTCCCATGAATCATGAATGTTGTTTATAGCATCTAGAGTGGTGAATACTTTCCAGAAGATTTTCAATTTGCTTTTTCCAGATCCATCAGGGGAAGCATCTATAGCAGGTATGACCTTATGAAACATATTTCTTAAATAATAAAACCTGAAAGTTGAAATGACTCCTTGATCCATGGGCTGCAGAATGAATGTTGTGTTAGCAAGCATGAAAACAACATTCATCTCGTTGTACATCACCATCAGAGCTCTTGGGTGACCAGGTGCATTGTCAATGAGCAGAAATATTTTGAAAGGAATTTTTTTCTGAGCAGTAGTTCTCAGCAATGGGCTTAAAATATTCAGTAAACTGGAGAGAGGAGAAGATGGCGGAAGAGTAGGACGCGTAGATCACCTTCCTCCCCACAGATACATCAGAAATACATCTACACGTGGAACTGCTCCTATAGAACACCCACTGAATGCTGGCAGAACACAGCAGACCTCCCAAAAGGCAAGAAACTCCCCACGTACCTGGGTAGGGCAAAAGAAAAAGGAAAAAAACAGAGACAAAAGAATAGGGACGATACCTGCACCACTGGGAGGGAGCTGTGAAGGAGGAAAGGTTTCCACACACAAGAAGACCCTTCGCGGGCGGAGACTGCGGGTGGCTGAGGGGGAAAGCTTCGGAGCCGCAGAGGAGAGCACAGAAACAGGGGTGCAGAGGGCAAAGCGGAGAGATTCCCGCACAGAGGATCGGTGCTGACCTGCACTCACCAGCCCGAGAGGCTTGTCTTCTACCCCGCTGGGGTGGGCGGGGGCTGGGAACTGAGGCTCGGGCTTCGGAGCTTACATCCCAGGGAGAGAGGACTGGGGTTGGCGGCGTGATCACCGCCTGAAGGGGTAGTGCTCCACGACTAGCCGGAAGGGAGTCCGGGAAAAGTCTGGAGCTGCCGAAGAGACAAGAGACTTTTTCTTCCCTCTTTGTTTTCTGGTGCGTGAGGACAGGGGCTTAAGAGCTCTGCTTAAGAGAGCTCCAGAGATGGGCGTGAGCCGCGGCTGTCAGTGTGGACCCCAGAGACGGGCATGAGATGCAAAGGCTGCTGCTGCCGCCACCAAGAGACCTGTGTGCAAACACAGGTCACTATCCCCACCTCCCCTCCCGGGAGCCTGTGCAGCCCGCCACTGCCAGGGTCCCGGAATGCAGGGACAACTTACCCGGGCTAACGCACGGTGCGCCTCAGGTTGGTGTAATGTCACGCCAGCCTCTGCAGTCGCAGGCTCGACCCGCGCTCCGTGCCCCTTCTTCCCCCTGGCCTGAGTGAGCCAGAGCCCGTGAATCAGCGGCACCTTTAACCCCGTCCTGTCTGAGCAAAGAACAGACACTCTCAGGCGACCTACACGCAGAGGCGGGGCCAAATCCAAAGCTGAACCTCAGGAGCTGTGTGAACAAAGAACAGAAAGGGAAATCTCTCCCAGCAGCCTCAGAAGCAGCGGATTAAAGCTCCACAATCAACTTGATGTACCCTGCATCTGTGTAATACGTGAATAGACAACGAATCATCCCAAATTGAGGAGGTGGACTTTGGGAGCAAGAGAGATTTTTTTCCCCTTTTCCTCTTTTTGTGAGTGTGTATGTGTATGCTTCTGTGTGAGATTTTGTCTGTATAGCTTTGCTGTCACCATTTGTCCTAGGGTTCTGTCTGTTTTTGTTCTTTTTTGTGCTTTAAAATTTTTTTTAAATAATTATTTTATTTTATCTTACTTTATTTTATCCTCTTTCGTTCTATTTTTTCTCCCTTTTATTCTGAGCTGTGTGGAGGACAGTCTGTTGGTGCTCCAGCCAGGAGTCAGTGCTGTGCCTCTGAGGTGGGAGAGCCAACTTCAGGACACTGGTCCACAAGAGACCTCCCAGCTCCACGTAATATCAAAAGGCGAAAATCTCCCAGAGATCTCCATCTCAACACCAACACCCAGCTTCACTCAAGGACCAGCAAGCTACAGTGCTGGACACCCTATGCCAAACAACTAGCAAGACAGGAACACAGCCCCATCCATTAGCAGAGAGGCTGCCTAAAATCATAATAAGGCCACAGACACCCCAAAACACACCACCAGATGTGGACCTGCCCACCAGAAAGACAGGATCCAGGCTCATCCACAAGAACACAGGCACTAGTCCCCTCCACCAGGAAACCTACACAACCCACTGAACCAACCTTAGCCACTGGGGACCGACACCAAAAACAAAGGGAACTACGAACCTGCAGCCTGTGAAAAGGAGACCCCAAACACAGTAAGATAAGCAAAATGAAAAGACAGAAAAACACACAGGAGATGAAGGAGCAAGGTAAAAACCCACCAGACCTAACAAATGAGAGGAAATAGGCAGTCTACCTGAAAAAGAATTCAGAATAATGGTAGTAAAGATGATTCAAAATCTTGGAAAAAGAATAGAGAAAATGCAAGAAACTTTTAAAAAGGACCTAGAAGAACTAAAGAGGAAACGAGCAATGATGAACAACACAATAAATGAAATTAATAATACTCTAGAAGGGATCAATAGCAGAATAACTGAGGGAGAAGAACGGATAAGTGACCTGGAAGATAAAATAGTTGAAATAACTACTGCAGAGCAAAATAAAGAAAAAAGAAAGAAAATAACTGAGGACAGAGTGGTGGCCCAGTGGTTGAGGGTCCACCTGCCGATGCAGGGGACATGGGTTCGTGCCCCAGTCCGGGATGATCCTACATGCCGCGGAGTGGCTGGGCCTCGGCCATGGCCGCTGAGCCTGCACGTCCGGAGCCTGTACTCCACAATGGGAGAGGCCACAGTGGTGAGAGACCGGCATAGCGCAAAAAAAAATAAAAAGAACTGGGGACAGTCTCAGAGACCTCTGGGACAACATTAAACACACCAACATTCAAATTATAGGGGTCCCAGAAGAAGAAGAGAAAAAGAAAGGGACTGCGAAAATATTTGAAGAGATTATAGTTGAAAACTTCCCTAATATCAGAATGGAAATAGTTAGTCACGTCCAGGAAGCACAAAGAGTCCCATACAGGATAAATCCAAGGAGAAACACGCCAAGACACATATTAATCAAACTATCAAAAATTAAATACAAAGAAAACATATTGAAAGCAGCAAGGGAAAAACAGCAGATAACACACAAGGGAAACCCCACAAGGTTAACAGCTGATCTTTCAGCAGAAACTCTGCAAGCCACAACGGAGTGGCAGGACATATTTAAAGTGATGAAGAAGAAAAACCTACAAGCAAGATTACTCTACCCAGCAAGAATCTCATTCAGATTTGATGGAGAAATTAAAACCTTTACAGACAAGAAAAGCTGAGAGAGTTCAGCACCACCAAACCAGCTTTACAACAAATGCTAAAGGAATTTCTCTAGGCAAGAAGCACGAGAGAAGGAAAAGACCTACAATAACAAACCCAAGACAATTAAGAAAATGGTAATAGGAACATACATATCGATAATTACCTTAAATGTAAATGGATTAAATGCTCCTACCAAAAGACACAGACTGGCTGAATGGATACAAAAACAGCAGCTTGTACTTTTATGTTATAGAGACAGCTTCTTTCCTTATACCACGTGAACCAACCTCTGCTACCTTGAAATTTTCTTCTGCAGATTCCTCACCTCTATCAGCCTTAATAAAATTGAAGAGAGTTAGGGCCTTGCTCTGGATTAGGCTTTGGATTAAGGGAATATTGTGGCTGGTTTGATTTTCTATCTAGACCCCTAAAACTTTATTCATATCAGCAGTGTTTGTTTTGCTTCCTTATCATTCAGGTGTTCACAGGAGTAGCACTTTCAATTTCCTTCAAGAACTTTTCTTTTGCATTTACAACCTGGCTAATTGTTTGGCACAAGAAGCCTAGCTCTCAGCATATTTATGCTTTTGAGATGTCTTCCTCACTAAGCTAATAATTTCTAGTTTTTGAATTAAAGTGAGAGATTTGCAACTCTTCCTTTCAGTTGAACACTTAGAGGCCACTGAAGGATTATTAAATGGCCTGATTTCAATATTGTTGTGTCTCAGGAAATAGAGAGGCCTGAGGAGAGGGAGAGAGAAGGGGGAATGGCCAGTTGGTGCAGCAGTCAGAACACACACATTTATCGATTAAGTTCATTGCCTTATATGGGTGAAGTTTGTGGTGCCCCAAACAATTACAATACTAATACCAAACATCACTGATGATGCATTACCACAAAAAATATAATAATGAAAATTTTGAAATATTACAAAAATTATTAAAATATGACAGAGACATGAAGTGAGCAAATGCTGTTTAAAAAAGTGGCACCAATAAAGTTGTTCAATGCAGGGTTGCCGCAAACGTTCAATTTATAAAAAACAATTATCTATGAAGCACAGTAAAGCAAAGTGCAATAAGACAAGTTATGCCCGTATACTCTTTTGTCAAATAACATCAAAGAAATGAATGGGTTAACATTACCCAATGCCTTTTGTCCCCTAAATTTTGATCTGTCCTTTAAAGTTTTTTAGACTCTAGGTTCTCATCGCTTGTAAAGGGATACTATATTAGTAGTGGTTTGTTTATTCTCTAAGTGAGCCTGCAAACTAAAGTATGAATAAGAAAACGGTATATATAATCATAATATTTTCAAGTTATATTTTCCATTTATTTTGATTTTCTAATCTTCTAGAAAGATATTGTGCTCTCTCTTTAGATAAATAGACCACTGTAACTACTTAAATGCTTTTAAAAATAATTATGAATAGAAACTCCAAGATGAGTTTGTTTTTTTTTTTGCGGTACGCGGGCCTCTCACTGCTGTGGCCTCTCCCGTTGCGGAGCACAGGCTCCAGACGCGCAGGCTCAGCGACCATGGCTCACGGGCCCAGCCGCTCTGTGGCATGTGGGATCTTCCCAGACCGGGGCACGAACCTGTGTCCCCTGCATCGGCAGGCGGACTCTCAACCACTGCGCCACCAGGGAAGCCCCCAAGATGAGATTTAATGAGTGAGAAAGTCATTGGGGTTTTGGATTGAAAGATAGAAGTTTATTTTTAATTAGCAACAAACTATGAATTTGAAAACACAAATGAGTTTATTTACATCCCCTTGCTTTTATCCTTAATTGAAAATTAGATACATAGAATTGAATTTATCACAATCTTTGGTTCATGACAATCACTGTGGATATATCAGTAACCTTTTTTTAATGATCATTTTTGTTATTTCATTCACATATTTCATAATATATTAAATCATTATGAACATACTATCCAATCTCAAAAGTAGTTACTCTCTATTACTTATAGCTGAATTCTATAAACCTTCCCTAATTCATCCCTAAGTCTTCCCTTCAGAAGTAACTACTACTACTGTCATTTCCTCATTTTTTTTCACATATATAATTAATGCATAAACAATTTATGGTTAATTTTTACTTGTTTTCAATCTATATTAAAAAGACATGGCACATATTTTCTACTAGGAATTTCTCTTCCAACACAAATATCATGTTAATAAGATTAATCACTGTTGAACATGCCTGCTGTTCATTTATTTTTACTTTCATATATTATTGAATCAGTATACTTTATTTTTTATCCATTTTTAGTTAATGAGAATTTCAGTTTTTCTAGTAGTGCAAAGATCCCTGCTATAAAAAATCTTCCTCATGGTTTTTTGTTATACATGACCTAAAGTTGTTGCTTCATGAGTTTCAACTTTATAAAATATTGCCAAATTGTTTTAGAAAAAGTGGTTGGAAACGCTCACTGGTAATATTTTAGTAATACAGATTGTGTAGAGACCCTCAAACCCTTGATATGGTCATTCCTTTTAAGTTGCACCACTCCAGTTTTCTAAACTGGTATCTCATTTAACAGTTTTGTTTTGCTTTTCTTTGGTTAATAATAAGGTTGAACATCTCTTAATAAGCTGTGAGTCATGAATACTGTATAACATACATTCATGATTTATGACCTTTCTTCTATTGGTTCACTGGTCTTTTTTAAAATTAATGTGTAGAATCTATTAAAATTACACATTTTTATTGCTGATACAAGTTCTTTGTGAATATGTGTTACAAATATCTTCTCTTTTGTAGCGTATCTTTCACTTTCTTTAGATGTCTTTTGATGAACTGATTGTAAATTTAATGCTATGTTTATTATTATCCTCTTTGATTATTTTTGTATTTATTTAAATATCTTTCCCAAAGTCAGAAAGATACACACTATATTTTTTTCTAAATCTTTTCACATTCAAATTCTTAATTCAGTTAGAGTTTGTTTTTGTGTATGAGACAAGTTAGAGATGTTTTTTCTAACCCCATTTGTTGAATAATTTCTTAGTTCATTCCACCTGTATCATTTACCTAGGTGTTAAGTAAATATGAGTCTGTATCTAGGCTCTCATTCGGCTCCATGATCAATTTAGTCTCTCCCTTCACTAGCACCACTCCATCTTAGTTATAATATTTTACAATAACTTATAAAGTAAGTACTTCCTTATTCTTTTTGTTGTTGTTAGTGTCTCTTCATGACACTTTACTTCTCCATATATGATTTAGGTTATCCTTTTTTAATTTAGGGAAACTATTTTCATTTCTTTAAAGACTTTGTTTCCATTTATTTTTCTGGACAATTTATTTTATCTGAATGTTGTGTTTCTACTTTTGTCTTCCATACCTCTTAAATTTTACATTTTTCTTCCTTTATCTCTCCCGTTTCCTTCTGAGAGAGTTTCTTAATATGATCAACTAAACAACTTGATCGTCAGTTAATTTCATCTGCTGTCCCCATTACTCTTTTTATTATATTTTTACAACTAATATTTCCACCTGGCTTTTTTAATAGTTTCTCATTCTTATTTGAAATTTGAATTTGCTAACATAACATTTCTTATTTCTTTAGATTTTTGGTCTGACTGTTCTAATATTTGTGCTTCAGAAGATGTATAATGCCCAGTCATTTTTCTTTTGAAGGGGACAGTTCTCTTTAAGTGTTTAGGTTTTTTTAGTCTAAGGGTGCTTATTTTCCTGAGTCTATCACCTACTCTTGTAATACTTTTTAAGGGATTGAAGGCTAGAACTTGGTTCAAGTGTGTTCAAAGAGGCCGTAGAGATAAGCCCATAAGTGGAGAGCCCCAGCTCCATCAAACCATTGTTAATTGCCTATATTTGTTATCATTTTCGTCACCTTAACACCCTGAAGAAGAGCAGCGTTGGGAGAAGGCAATGTTTTTAGAATATCAATAGAAAAAATAGAAAAAGTCATAGAAAACCAATCACTTCTTACCTATGTCTTTCAGCACCTCACTAAAAAGCTTTTGTGGTGCCCTGATACCACCCATTGACCTCAGCAGAAGGGCAGCTAATGACTGATCCAACGTGGTGGTGATGGGAGGGAACGTGAAATATATACAGAAATAACAACTAATTTTTATCTGTTTTATCATTCCCTCACTACCACAGCTAGCCTAAACAGTCTGTCCGGCTACAACCACCCATAAACCACACAACAACCACACAACACAGCAATGGTTTTTGCAAAACCATCTTCTGTCTCACTGGGTCTCCTAGCTTTTGATATTGTTGCTATATTGTGGATACCTTTGTCTCCTCTCTCCTTTCTCCAGGGTAGGTTTTGACAGAAGACACCAGAAAAAGAGATTAATTCTAGTTATGTCAGGAATCACAGTGTCCTCCTTTCCTCTTTGCTTAGGTGTGTATATTTGTAAGTTTACTTCAGAAAATAATGAGATGAACCAGTTTAAGTATTTTTAAGTACACATTTTAGTCCCCTCTTTCTATTTGCATTAAACAAAACAAAACAAAACGAAACAAAACAAAATACTTTTCTAGAACAGAGTTTGACTATCTTATCACAAAAACTGTTCCTTCCTTAAGAAATGTGTCACTGTTTTTACTATGACAGTGAGAGAAAAGAAATTGACAGTGTATGCATATGTTTTCTATGAAATCACTCTGTACACTAGAAAGCACTTGAATTTTTCAACAGCTATGATATCCTAAATTTACAACCAATGATTTTTTCCCCTAAAATCCACCAAAGCTAAGTTAACCAATCCATAATCATTCTTCTACACTTTTCCTTATGCTCCAATTATATTACTAATGGAATCACACACACTTAAAAAAAAACCCACACACAAAACCCAAAACCCAAAAAAATCTGTGATGGCAGGTCAATCCTTCTAGTTTGCCTGTTCTAGGTTCAGAGAATTCTCTTGAATTTTTTATCCCTGGTGAATTTCTTACCAAATTACTTTCAATTATTGTTGAACTCATCACCGATTCATTTATTGCCTATTAAAAAAACAAATACGTTATAGATGTCAGGTTTAATAGTGCTCTGTGACAAAAGTTATCATAATGTTCCCCTTCAGCCATTTTTTTACATGAAACAATATTGCTTTCTCCATTCCTCCCTCCCTCTTTCTCTCTCCCTCTCTCTGTTTCTCTCTCTCTCTCTCTCTCTCTCTCTCACACACACACACACACACACACACTCACACACTGACACCGCAATCTAAAGTTTTAATTATTTTCTGAAAGATAGTTGAGATGAACTTTTTGTGATCCTCTGAAATAAGCTCTTCTGGTAAAGTTTTCTGCCAGTGGCACGTTGGTGAGAGTTATCTGGCTAGCACTTGGCAGCTATTCTTCTGTTCTCATGAACTAAATAAGTTAGTTGCATAATTCTGGGTGGAAACTGACTTTGGCTTCATCAGCAGCAATGTCTATAGAAGCGGTAGAGAAATAACATGCAACTGCCTGAATATCAAAAGAGTGCACATTTTCATCAGTCGTAAATGATTGTCCTGTACATGCTATTAAGTAGTGGAAACAAGTAAATGCCAAGCATTTTATTTTTAAATCAATGGTCAAATTTAAAGTATATACTATTGAATTTAAATATATGTACATATATATGTATATATATCCATATCTATCTATCTTTCTATTTACAAAAATGAATCATGTATTTGAAATGGTGAGGGTAGTAGGTTCATCAGATAGGGTAAAGCGTGCATAACTGAGAAACATTAATCACCGTTCACCACAACTAATAATCATAAATGCATCCATTGGCAATTCAGAAAATATGATTAGCTTCAGAATATTGACTTCACTAAATTTTAGTTTCACTAAAAATGTCTGCTTAACAAGATAGCTAAACATTGCTTTCCTCATATTTAGGTATATGTGTATTTTAATACAAAACTGTTGTATATTTCAGTACAAAAATTGTTTTCAGCCCTTAAAAAGTTGGATACAAAGGGACTTAGTTGATAGTTTATAGTTTCTAATTATTAGGTTTTTTTCTTCCCTTGCCCCTACCCCAGACAGCTGAAGTTGACACCTTAGTTTAAGTCTACTACCCATACCAATGTATGAGAGGTGAAACATATTTCCTACCACAACATATGTAATATTTTGAAGTGATTCAACCACATTTGTAAGAAAGTTTACTTATCTTTAAATCTAGTTCTTTTCTGAGTTGACTTAGAGTCTCTTTCTGTTGAGTGATATTCCTTATACATTTTATGAGTTCAATTAGTATATCAGAAGTTCACAGTATAGTTTTTAAACTTAGTGTTTAAGATTAAATTTTTAAGAGAATGCTTTATTAATTGGCAAAATATTTTAAAAAGGAAATTTAACATTTAGAGAATAACAATTATATTTCAGCTTTCACTTATGTTGGGTAGAAAACTATTGTTTTTCACCTGCAAACATCCATATTCCCCCCCTTCCCACTGTACCTCTCCTCTTCTGCTCGTTTAGGTAATTGTCATCAGGAACTACCCATAATTTATTCTCTAACCAGTTCAAGTAAGGTTGACCCCACCCACATCGTTGGATGTGGATCAGAGCTCAGGGTACACCAAATAGAGCATTTCATTTCGTGGATACAGTGACTCATTCAGGAATGCGCATGTGACACATGCAAGGCCAATAAAGGCAGGGAAGTGCAATCCTGGGACTTTTTTCTTTTTTTTGCGGTACGCGGGCCTCTCACTGTTGTGGCCTCTCCCGTTGCGGAGCACAGGCTCTGGACGCGCAGGCTCAGCGGCCATGGCTCATGGCCTAGCCGCTCCCCGGCATGTGGGATCTTCCCGGACCGGGGCACGAACCCATGTCCCCTGCTTCGGCAGGCGTACTCTCAACCACTGCGCCACCAGGGAAGCCCCTGGGACTTACTCTTAAACAGTTGGGCAAAGGGGAATTTTAGCCTCTGACAATGGCAGTCTAGCTTACTTTGCACCAAAGTGCAAACTTTGAACTACCTGAGAACAGCTGAAGTAGCTGGAAGGCTAATATAAAGTGTCTGTATGAAAGGATTGGGTATTGAAACTCTGAAGGTAAGTCTGACATTTGACATCACATTCTTCTCAGATATTTGCTAAGTAGGAGCAGAGGATGGGAAGAAGAGTATCTGATCACAAAGAGGTAGTAGAGAGGCAGAGATGTAGAACAAAGCTCTCATCAATTTCATAGGGCTGGGGGCTCAAAGTAGAAGTTGTTTTGATAAATACCTTGGATTTTCATTTGGGAAAATAAAGGTCTAAAACCTAAGAGTAAGGTCATAGCAGAGAAGAATAGTTCTCACAAGGACTAAACAAACTTAAATTCACCTCCTAATAGGTTAAGGCGCAGTGGTTCTTAAGCAGGGGCATCACCACAGCCACACCTCAGGGGACATTTGGCCATGTACAGAAACAATTTGGATTGCCAAAACATGCGAGAATGCTACTGGTATCTAGTGAGTAGAGGCAAGGGAAGCAGCTAAGCATCCTACAATGCACAGGACAGCTTTGCAAAACAAAGAATTATCCTGGTCCAAAATATGAATAGTGCTGAGGTTTACAAACCTGTGTTTAAGGAGATTTACACTAACCTGACAGCTGGAAAGAAAACCTTAAGGAATCTGTTCCTTCAAATTATCTCTACAATTTTTATATTAAATTTTCTCAGTCAATCAAAAATCCAATAAAAATAACTTGTAATCAAAAAAAGTAAGAAATATCTAAAAACAAAGAGAAAAAACAAGTAATTAAATAGAAATTTAGAAATTGGAGTATTCAGACCCCTAGAAGCTATATAAAATAGTCAAATGTATTCTAGAAATAAAAATGAATACAACTCTTAAATTACAGATTGAAACAGAAAAAAAAATATCAGGAAGGGTATAGAAGATTTGAACAGCACAATTACCTACTTTTAGAACTTAATTAGCATATATGTTGACCACTTCACAAAGCAACTGCAGAATACACATTTGTTTCAATTGTTTCTGGTGCATTTATAAAAAGTAACCATATGCTGCTCCACAAAGCAAGTAAACCTCAGCAAGTTTTTAGGGATTGGTAACAACGTGCATAGTACTGATCACAGTGGAATTAAGCTAAAAAATGATAACAAAAGGTAAACAGAAAGCACTAATATATTTGAAAATTAAGGAGTACTCCTATAAAGAACTAATATTACATAAGAAAATGCTTATTAAATGTTTTACTCAATGCTTGGCATATAATGTTAGATTTTGAAATTAGTTGTTATTATAGAATACAACCCTGTACTTCGTACTCTAAAGTTAAATAAAATAACATATTCCTTAGGTCTACATCAATATTGCCTTATTCTCTACACTTTTCACCTCTGGTTTCCATTAGTTGGATTCATTCTCAGGAAGTTTTCTGCTTGTGTAACATAACTGTTACCTTGAACCACACTTTTCCTCCTAATCTCTGAGCAACCCAAGTTAGTACAGCAATTCTATTCTTTAACAATTTAGTTTGCTTTTCAAATAAACTTTTTTTTAATAAATTGAAGTATAACTTAGAGAAAAGTGTGCAAGCTTAGCTATACCTCTCTATGTGCAGATCAACGTATAGTGAGTAGACTATTTAATCACCACCCTGGTCGAGAAATAGAACACGGCCAGCATCTAGAAGCTCTTTTTAGCTCCAGTGGGTCAAAGGAGAGATCGAGGTGGATATTAGAAGATATTGAACATACTACAAATCAAAAATTTGTAGGAAACAGCTAAACGACATGATTAGAGGACAAACAATTTTGGACATAGCCTGGACACTCATCCAGTGGGATACTATCCAAAATTTTGAGGAGGTTAATTGCATGGTATATAAAGAAGATTAAATGGGCAGTTGTACAGTGTGACCCATGGAGTCAAGAAACTGCAGTCAATAAATTCAAATATAAGATTATCATAGTAACTTAGAAGTGAGGCTTTTATATACAGATAGATAATCACAGTGAGAGTTAGAAATGGGGTGGCGGGGGGAGATATAAAGTAGGGAATCATTGACTGTAATGTGTCAGTTATTTGGCTGATGATGAAGGAGAGGAGTGAAAGGGTAGCATTATGACTTGTTCCTGAGTGGCAGTGACATTTAAGGGAACTAAGGAGGCAGAAAAATGAGTTTAGTTAGATGGGTGTTACTTACTTTAGTCTCAACTTCTTCATTATGATAATTTATTTCTGCCATTAAAACAAAAACAGAAGCAGATTTGTGTCTGCTAATAGGGAATCTTATGGGAATCTGAAAAAAAATATACTTTAAAAAAGTGGTTTGGTTTTTCTGCACAAAGAAGAAAATCTACAGTATACACTGGCTGATTATGTTTAGATCATCCACTTTCAACCCAATTAGAACGTAAAGTGTATAGTCTACATAAATATCAGAAATGCTTAACCAAATTTGAAACCAGTTATAACAGTTGATAGAGGTAATTCTTAAACTGGAATCACATTCAACATTTACTACATGTATTTCCCTTGGTACTTGTAAACTGGAATGCAAACCTGAGAAAAAGTGAGTGGCAATTTTCAGAGAGACATATGGGCCACAGGAATTGTTGGAGGAGAAGTCTTCTGATTTGAATCTCCCTTTAGCTAGTATTTGAGACAAGTGAGTGATAGTGTCATTTCTCTAGATATTAATGCCCAGGGAACTTGTCACTGTACTTGGTAAAGCATCAGAAGATTATATTAGGAGACAACTTGGGGAGGACAGTTTTAGCCCTGTTATGTGTATGCTGTTTCTGAACAGAATCAAGGATCAGGTTTTGCTACTTTTGAAAATAAGGGTTGGGAATTCCCTGGCAGTCCAGTGGTTAGGACTCAGCGCTTTCACTGCCAAGGGTGTGGGTTCAGTGCCTGGTCGGGTAACTAAGATCCCACAAGCCACAAGCCTTGGCCAAAAAACCCAGAAAACAACAAAAAAAAGAAGGGTCAGTTGTCCCAATGATGGAATGTGCTTACTTTTCTGACCGCTTAAGATCACTTTCTTCTACTTCACATGAGGCTTCTGTTTGGCACTAACATTGATTTCATTATTTGGATACTCTTTTTTTTTTTTCTTAATCAGTTGTTACACCTTTCTAAATCTATTTTTATAATTCTGCAGTCTCCTCTTTCAGCATCAAGTGTATGCAAAGATCTTAGGCTGTGAATAGTGTGGCTTGGGTACATAGGATAGAGGAGTTGATGGCTGAAATTTGCAATCCTGCAATTCTGATACTTTTTCTCCAAAATAGGAAAATGTTTTATTTTAATTAAATTTAAATAAGCTAACAAAGAATTTAAATATATTGATAAAAATGATTTTAAATTAACAATTTATGAAAATGTCCCTAAATTGCTTCGAGTGACTAGAGTTTTTATTTCCATTAAATTATATAAAGCGAATCTTCTAGAAATTTATAATAACATAATATATAATTGGTATAAATGTATTATCTTTATTTAGAGATAATGGGAGAGATTATAGATCTTGGTCTGTGTTATCACAAAGTTCAAATTAATAAAATTTTAGTTCATGAGTTCTTACTATGTAATTTTTTTTAAGATAAAATTTGAATTTTGAGTAACTTCATTTTAAACAGCAACCAGTGGGTGATTCTATACCCCAGTTCTATCAAAGTAGTTTAATGCATGCAGCCTTGTAGAAGACACTCTCAAGATCAGTGACGTCACCACTTGTGAAGGTTTGTTGCTGCTACTGAATCAGTCAGAAGGCAAGAACTCTATCAAGCAAGTCCCTAGGGGCTGTGTCACAGGTTTTCACAGGTGCAGCCTTCTCTGTCCATGTTGCAAACGTGTCCGACACTAACTATGGCTGTTATAAGCTTAGCATTCATTTCCCCTGATATATTGACACTAGAGTGAAACATGGTGGCCTGGGACAAAGAGATTTGGTGTTCTCACCGTGAATCATCCCACACGGGTTACTGATAAGCACTGCAAGAAATCATGGATAGCTGGCAAGGTCCTCTGCCCTAATTTGTTTTTTAACTTTTCGTTCAGGCAGTGTAACTTGATCACATCCCTGCAAGCAAGACCTCAGGCATTATGTGAGGGGGATTTACAGCCAAGTAAGACAGCCATTTCAGACTACAGAGAAATCCCTTTAGTTGCACAGTATCTGCACTTTTCCTCTTAGTTTGGGGAAGTAGATTTCATATGATATTACTCTTTTTTTTTTAAGGCACACAGATTTTTTTTTTTTCTCTCCATGTGACTAATTGAGGGAATTTATTGCTGGATGTGAAGAAGCAACTAGCATTCATTATTATCTCTAGTCACAGTTTCATGGAAAATCAATGTGTAAAAAAAACTCTCTTTAATATTCTTTACTGTTATTCTTTTAAACACAGTTTTCCTTTCCCTGTTAAAAGGTAAAAAGAATTCAGCAGCTTGACTCCAGGTGAGAATATACATTCTGACAAAGGGCTGGAAGTATGATGGAGAAAGAATGTATCATGTCAAACACCTTCAGCCATACTGTTGACAAACCAAATCTTGTTAAGTACTGGACAGCTGCTTTCCTACCACACTGCCTGTCCTGTTTAAGCTACAGCATTAAAATTTGGCAGATCAACTTTTAACACTGACAGAAATGTTGTTGCCTACCTACTACTGCTTGGAGAGTAAACAGTCCAACCGAACTGTTAAGAAACTTTGACACCCATAAACAATTTATAAAAACTTCCATTTGGCACAATGAAAACAACTCAACTGAAAAGATTTTGAGCAAGAACATATTGGAAAGAAAACCTATTTCCTATAAAAGGATAACAAAGGAGCCCTTTAAAAAGCATGTGATTTACTGGTTGGAGGAAATCAAAAAATCCTACCCCTTTTTTTCCATTGAATTTTTGTCAACAGTAAATGTCTAGATTACTTTTAAAAATAATTCATTTTTCTGCTCTACTGATGTAGTTCATATCACTATATACATGGTGGAAATTTTATAGAATATTCTGCTTTGATTTCTAGAACAGTAATTCTATTTTGAAACATTAATTAGATTTAATCTAAAGCTGAAACAGAGTTGTTTAAAGAGAAGCTAAGAACAAGGCCTACCTAGTAGTAAATGCAGTGATATATAAAAGTAATTAAAACTTCACTGAAAGTTTCTTCATATTCAAATGTATGTTTTGAAATCATTCAGAGTAGAATCTAGGATGATATATGTATTTATTCTCATGTGTTTCTCATTCCCTTGTGGAAAAGACTTTTCTGCATTGAAACTGGACTTCAGTTTTAGGCTAGAAAAATGAGTCTAAATATAGTGCAAAAAACTGTTTATTATAACTTCAGTGAATGCTTCATTCACATACCTCTCAAAAACTTGTCAGCAATGTGACCAATAAGTATTCAGTTCTCCACTTGTAGCTCAGCAATTCTGGGTGGCATCAGGAGACATGCTGATGGCAGTTGCAGTTGCTGCCCTCAGCCTGTGACATACCCAGGAGTGGTGAACTCTGACTACCTTTAGTATTGTTTTTTGTACTGATGCAGTAAATCCAAACCATGTCAGTTTGAGATGTTGTTGGCAACATGTTTTTACATTCCCAGGAGTGAGGGGCATTGTGTTCTCTCTCATATACAGAACAAACAACAATATTAAAGTAGAAAACAAAGTATTGGGTTGGCCAAAAAGTGCCTTTGGTTTTTAAGTAAAAATATAAGACATATTTTTCATTTTCACCAAGAACTTTATTGAACAACATATTCACCCTTTTGTTCCACTACCTTCTGCCATTTTTCAAGCAACTTCATAATTCCATCTTCCCAAAACTTTTTATCTTTTTGAGCAAAGAACTGTTCCAGGTGCCCATTAACAGTCTTCCAGGGAATTTAAATTTTTCCCATTAAGAGAATTTTGTAAAGACCTAAATAAATGGAAATCTGAAGGTGCAATGTCAGGTGAATATGGTGGATAAAGCAGAACCTCTCAGCCAAGCTGTAACAGTTTTTGCCTGATCATCAAAGAAACATGCAGTCTTGCGGTATACTGATGGAAGATTATGCGTTTTCTGTTGACTAATTTTGGACCCTTTTCATGGAGTGCTGCTTTCAGTTGATCTAATTGGTAGCAGTACTTGTTGGAATTAATCGTTTGGATTTCCGGAAGGAGCTCATAATAGAGGACTCCCTTCCAATCCCACCATATACACAACATCACCTTCTTTGGATGCCAACTGGCCTTTAGTGTGGTTAGTGGTGGTTCATTTCACTTGTCCCACGATCTCTTCCATTCCACATTATTGTACAGTATCCACTTTTCATTGCCCATCACAATTTATTTTAAAAATAGAACGTTTACATTACGTTTAAGTAGAGAATCGCATGCGGAAATATGGTCAAGAAGGTTTTTTTTACTTAATTTATGTGGAACCCAAACATAAAAACGATGAACATAACCAAGCTGGTGCAAATGATTTTCAGCACTTGATTTGGGTATTTTGAGCATGTCGGCTCTCTTCCGCATGGTGTAGTGTTGATTGTTCTCAAGTAATGTCTCAATTTGATCGCTATCAACTTCAACTGGTTTACCTGACCCGTAGAGCATTGTCAAGTGAGAAATCTACAGCAGGAAACTTTGCAAACTACTTTTGACACGTTCGATCAGTCACAGCACCTTCTCCATACGCTGCACAAATCTTTTTTTGCGTTTCAGTTGAGTTTTTAACTTTCTTGAAATAATAAAGCATAATATACTGAAAATGTTGCTTTTTTTCTTCCATCTTCAATACTAAAATGGCTACGCAAAAAATTCACCAATTTTGATGTCTTTATTAAACTGCACGCTGATATGACAGCTGTCACATACAATCTAACAAAATTGTTTTGAATGAAGTTAAAGACAACTAAGTGCTACTAGAGCCATCTTCCAGAAAAAAACTGAACGAACCTTTTAGCCAACCCAATAGAATAGAAATCAATATTTTTGTTAACTCTATTGAGCCAAACCAATTTTTTTCTCTCTAGTAAAGTAAGAATAATGAATATGCCATTGTTTTGGGGAGGTTATTGCAGATACTCATTTTGAATACCATGCCTTTGAAGTTTATTCATTAGAATGGTGAATATCCTATTAAAATGTTTAAACTTATTTATGTTTTTGTTAAAATGAATAATAAGACATGTATAAATAATATAAGCAAGTTCTAGAGACAGCAATAAAAAGCTAGATCACATTAAGAAAAATGACACAAATTACTTTACGGTAGAATACATACATGTTCTCTCTTTCTACCCTTTTTTTTTTTTCCAGTGTACTAAACAGTAGTGTAGTAATCTAAAGGTGCTCTGCTGTCTCCTAAAGAGTGAATCCATTTATTTCCTTATTCAGTAGCTTGGAGTATAACCAAATGCTTCAGATAAAACACAACCCTTACAATTGTCTGAGTTTTAACTGGCTACTGTGTTTAAATTTTCAATTTTCCATCCTTCCTCCCTGCCAGTTTTGAAGAGAGTGTTCATATGCCTCACAATATGCTGAGCCCAAGATGATCAGCCAAGTCTTGGCTTCTTTGAGAGCTTAAACCATTTAAACTCAGTGCTCTTTCCAGCTGGCAGGTCAGCAGCACTGAGCAGACACTGCAGGTTTTTGCTTAGTTAAGTTTACACAAATGCGCCTCTGCTTATTCTTAGTGAGAAAGGGGAAAGAGTATCTGCCCTCTGAACAATTCTATCCATCTTCCTTTTCTTAGCTCACTGTGTCTAATCTGTTTGGCATTGCAGGCTTTTTCTCTTTTTAATTCCTAAGTTTTGACTGGCAGATATTATTAAAAACAAACAAACCATACGATGTTAATGTTTTTTACTCCTGAAAGCATATGTTTACTTTTCGTGAAACCTGCAAAAATTTCACTCATTTTCCCATATTACATTAATAGACATGTTTGGCAAAATAGTAGTCCCTAGATTTACTCTTCAGATGTTAGCTTTTATATCGAGATTAAGATTACAAAAAGCAGTATAGACTTTCATTGATCTCATTTCATTCTTCAAGTCTAAACTCTAATTCAGACATTTCCTACTTAACAATTTAACTCTTGTTCAAATACTGACAGCTTTTCTTAGGGTTACAAAGTGACTCAGAGCACCTAAACAAAGTTTGAGTGTCTGTTTATTCTGGACATTTTCTTTAGGTCATTACTAAAACCTTAATACTACAATAAATGGATTTAGGGTAGCACTTAAATCACAAATATAGCTTGTGAATGAAAAAAATTCAGAATGAGTGAAATCAGCTTAAATATATTAGAATTAAGATGCAATCATTGCATTGCTACATGTTCTTGATTTTTATATGTATCTGCAGCTGAAATTACTGGTTTGCAATTGTGTCGGTTTGATTAGTTATTTAACTTTCCTGTGGTAGAACTCTGTAAATTGTTGAACTCAAAGGACCATGCAATAATGACATTTATTATGTAATTATTAAACTTAGTTTTAGTCCAAATAATAATAACTATTGATTTTGGTCTTATGTGTAAAAAAAGCCCATACCAATGCACTTTATTTTAAATTGATTATTTTGAATTTTAAATCCCTCCTTCAACTGTCATTTTATTTATTTTTAATTTTTAGCTGACATATATTTTATATTTGTTTTTCTAAACTTTAAGGGAAAATCAAATCTTTTCCTTAACTTCTTATATACTTTGTCCATCTGACTTATATAGTTTGCCCTGAATATCTTGTCTTCTTAATTAATTAGGGATTTCAGACCCAGGGGTTTTTAAATGTCTTTGGACAAGAAAATGCTCCACATCTGTGAAATTACACTATAATTGAAGTTTCATTTAGTGGTATGGCAAAATATTAGGGGTGGTGGGGGAAGAAACACTGGAAAGTTATTGCTGAGATGGAAAACTAGGTTCACAGGAATATGAGCCACAGTTCTTGAAAACCTTCTATTTAAAGCCACATATAATAAAGATAAGGATGTTAACATTAAATGTGTTTGTCTTTTAAAGTATGAGAAAATTATCAAAACCTATTTTTGCCTAAACTAATCTATCAAGCTTAAAATTGCTGCTTGATATCCACTGTTCCTCTTTGTTTCTGCTAAACTCTGAAATCATAATGTAGAAAATATTTTATTTTTGACATCTCCAACAGGAAGCCCACAGCTGAGAATCTGAAATACGAGACTCAGGTGTTAGAAATTCAGCCCCAAAGATTTTGTAAAAAAGTGACTTTGAGCAAAAATTTTAGAGCTAAGAATAACTAACCAACCCAGTTAATCATTCAGACTCTGAGAAGGAAACATGGCACACTCAGAAGGGATGATTCAAGAGATTAATATTAGGATTTCTTTTTTACAAAGCTGTTGGTATGGTTAAGAAAAAACAGCAAGGCATGGTGAAGCACCCTATTGTTTTAGCAGAAAGCTGTTAACCACATCTATGTGTGATACCAGAACTCTGATAACACGTACAGTTATAGGAAAGGGCTGCCTGACGCTTAGAGAGGTCTCCACAATGGTCAGCTCACAGCCAGGCAGTGAGGGATCTAGCCTTATAAATACCTTAGCTTGACTTTTTTTATTAACCACTAACACACTGCTAGCAGTTCCCATTGGCCAAACCAACTGGAAACCAGAGAGCAAGGGATTCTAGTTGATGTAGTTCATAAAGATCAGCTTTCTTGGACACAGAGCAAAGTAGAAGAGTGGAGAGCAGATCTGGAGGAGTAAGAAAAGAATATCCAGTACAACTAACAAACTGAAATGTACACAGTATTGGAGTCATTGGCTAAATGATACATTTCCATGTAAAGGGATAGTATACTTAAGAATAAAAAGCATCGTATATCATAAGAAATCATCCATCTCCACTGAGAATGAAAAGTGACTCATTCCCATTTTACCAAATCATCAGAAAAGGTTATTTTTCATTATATGTTAATGAGTGCATTTCAAATTCGTTTTACAGAAAAGAGGTGGTGCCTTTTTAAATAGAAATGTCTGATAACTAGAAAACTCTAGTAGCAGTCAAATGTTTACTGTAATATAGAATAGTATCATTGTTCTGATAGCCTATACATATAATCCAATCAAATTGTAATTGGTTATTAAAGAGTAGCTAGTTTGAGAGTATAGAATCTATATTGTGTAAATTAATAAAAAAGAATAAGTTGATGAGACCCAGAAATAAAGGGAACTGAGGGGGGAAGCCATTTGGTTGCCAATATTCTCTTCAGTTCAACCTCAACAGTTATAGTATCAGACACCTCAATTTCATTTAAAAACTTACTCTGCCACGTCCCTATTTCTGTCAGTAATGCTGCCATCTTTTTTTTTTTAATACTTTTAGACCACCGATCAATGCACCATGTTTTTCTCCTTCCCCATTTTTTTTTTTTTTTTTTTTTTTTTC
>NW_020175672.1:1615407-1625997 GCF_003031525.2 Neophocaena asiaeorientalis asiaeorientalis
TGGTCTGGACCATGTGCATGTGCATTATTTTTAAGAAATCATGCTTTTAACAGACATTCTTACAGAGGACACACACACACACAAATAGAACCACACATATGTGCACATGTGGGTACACAGGTGCTTTGAAGGGGAAAATGAATACTATGATGTTTGTGGAACCTAAATTTAATTTCAAACAGAATAAAAGATTCAGTGAATACTGCAGACAAAATTGTATAGTGACTGAAGCCAATACGGCCAAAAATTACAGAGCAGAAAGCAGCACTCCTTAGCATAGATAGGAAATAGAAATACAGTTAAGGATGAAAATGAAATTAGATTTTACGTGTTAAATCTGGGAAGAGCGATAGTTATTACTCAAAGAATAACTGACGCTGTGTGCTGGTGATTAAAATAAGCTTCCTTGTGTTATCTCTTCACATAAATGGTTAGTGCCTCTCGAATTTACCAGGGGTATTCTAATCCAGAACCTGAATGTCTTGATGATATATAATAAGTTTTCTCAACAAAAAATAAGGAACCCAGCATATAACTTAAGATATACTGGTCTTTGGATTCTGCTCTTATAGGGTTTAATTCAGACAGAAAGTTTATCTTGGCTTTTCTGGGGGTGTGTGTGTGTTTGTGTCTGTGCACGTGTGTGTTAGGAAAGGACCACGACATGCATTTCACCAAAGGAAAACTGAATATCATTTAACTGATTTTCTTGTAATGTGATCCTTTAAGTCATTAGGTACTTTTAAAGTTCTTTCTTGTGTTTGTAGAATAAAACAGGAAGCAAGAGACCCAGCGGGCCTTTTTGAGTCATTCCCACGCTTAAGCCTTTTGGTTGCATTTTGTGTTCTTTCATGCATACAGGTCACCAGAAAAAAATGACTATTTCCTACCTAAAAATATTCTGTAAAAATCAGCGTATGTTTGTGCTGAATGATAAATCAGGAAAATTGCCTAAACCATGTTTCTGTTTCTTTTTGATTATCACTCAGGTTTTGTATTGATATAGATTTTCTATGATTTGCTTAGCCTCCTGATTTCAGCCAATTCGCTAAACAATCTGTAATAGAGATTGAGAAGGGCTAAAGATCCAAAGTTCATTTCAAAGAATTATCAACTAATCTTTCACTTATCTATAAACCCTTTTTGAAATAGCAGAGGGTATAATGGGCTCAGTAATAGAATACTTGCATTCCTATTTTTGCCAAGTGCAAAATACATTTTGTCAGATCCAAATCCATGGACCAATTTATTGCATCTTTTTTCAAGATATGTCTTTAAAGGTTTTTTTCCTGATTATTTGTTTTTTCATGAGAGGAATTGAGCTACTGTCAAGAATATTTTTAACAAAGCCATCAGAATGGTAGCAATGACAATAACAATAAGAACAGCAAGCATATTTAAGTGCCTACCAGTTGGCCAACACAGGGCTAAGCATCTTAGATGGAATTTCTCATTAATTCTTACAGCATCTTCTTTTGACCAGATTTTTTAGTTTTGTCATATGTAAATGGTGCACATTCTGGTCAAAAGAAGATGCTGTAAGAATTATTGTTGCTGTCATTGCTACCAGTGTTGTAGTGTGTTATGGAGAAATTATTTTTGTATCAGTCTCACATAAGAACAACAAAAATACTCTGGACCTTGGAGTCAGGTACTAATTGGAGGGGAAGCAATCCTTACTGAATAATCTTGCACAGGAGCCTAAAAAGTGAGAGAAAGTTAAATTGGCAGGCTTGAGTGTTTGCAAAGTAAATTTATCAATAGACATTACAGAGCCTCTATAAACAAACCCAGGAAAGATATGTTAACTTCCTCTTCTGTATTAAATGTTAATAAAGAAAATTTATCCCATAATTTAGAATTTTAGTATTTCCTTCCTGTAAAGCTAAAAGTGAGGATCCCTCTGTAGGTCTAGCAACATGTGTTTAATGTTTATTCTCTTTTACAGTGATACTCTTTAAGAAAAGTAAATAATTATATTTTATTCAAACCTGGGTAAATACTGTCAAGTTATTAGCATACCATAAACGATATAAAAATAGACATCTTTAATGTATTCATAGAAGAAGGATCGCCCTCTTCTGTTTTTTTAGTAATTTATTTATAATTGGTCTTTGTCAGAAAGTATTAGATTTCTACAGTGTTTTATTAAAATAATTAGACAACATACAAAACATGAAATATAATGAATTTATTATATTATGCACTAATTTGTAAAAAATGAGATATTTACTTATTAGTGTTCCAAAAGCAAAAAATGTTTTTGGAAATTTCATATATATATGAAATTTCTTCCCTTAGCTTTTTCTAGGGACTGATTACAATGTCATATGTATTATAAAGGTACACTTTGAAGAAATTAACATAGGTTTTGTTTTTTGCGTGCTATGCATAACTATTATGATGAAAGAATAAAACAATTGTGCTTGAAAACTAAAGGAGGAATATCAACAGAGGGGATATTATAGCTCTCACCTTGTTGGTCGATAGCCCCATATATAACTGTAAAACTCTCTTTTTATTTAGCTCTTTGTGATTAAAGAGCTAAACTCTGTGTGATTGCTGTAGGTCACATCTCTCTTTATAAAAAAGAGAATTTAGCAACCATCAATAGTTTACATCTCTTACTGACTGATCTTCAAGTGAATGAACATATTTGCAAAGAATACCTTAAGGACAGAACTTGGAAAAGTCTTGTGTTTGCACACTTGGTGTACCAGTAGTTCAGGCAACTTAACTGTCCTCTATAAATCTATAAAACATAGAAAATATATATTTGATAAAGGATATTATTTTACAAAACATATCTATTCTAAATTTATATTCTGCATTTCAGAATACCTAAATTTTAAAATTTTCTCTCAGCCAATAATAAAATTCCTCTCTTTCTAAATTGTAGATTACATGATTGCGATATAGAATAAGAAAACTGTTCCATATTGATATACTCCATATTGCTTAATGGAAACATTTTATAGCATATGACAGAGGAATATGTGGGGTTTTTTTTAACATTTATTAAGCATCTATTCCACATTGCTTATGTATGTCAAGACACTAGCGTTCTGGTCCTGGTTCTTCAATTAACTTACTGTGCAACCTTGATTTCTGAGCCTCTATCTCATATAATACATAAGATAATTGAACCAGGTGAAGAACAGATATTTACAAATGGATGTTTTGTGACTTTAGTAGGAATGGATGTATATGACTATAATTTCATTTTAAATCTATGAGTATTATCATTGCTAGGACCCAGTACAGCAATTGAACTTTTGATGTCTTAAAAAGATCTTATTATAAGAAGGGTTAACCTATAAAATAGCAAGATAGCTTTCTAGTGAAGTTCAGAGAAATATAAGCTGATTTTAGGCAATATACTTTGAGTCCTCTTCTTCCCTAGAGAAGGACCAGCATAGGAGACCAAACAGATCTATGGTGAACTCTAGTTAAATATAAGGTTTTATATATTTTTAGTGTTTAAAAAGGAAATAGCAGTGTCCACAAAGAGGGTTAAGTGAACACTGACCTTAAGACTAGTTGTATGTGTTTGAACTTTTCAAAGAAAAAGCCCCTGTATAATTATCTCCTAGATCTTCAGAAATTCTAGTCATGGGAGTAATGCTTGAATCTGCTAGATACTATCAATGATTTGGCATAAGGATATCCTTATTCCAGTCAATTTTTTGTCTTTCTAATTGGTTTAATCCCATAGCTATAGGTCAGAGGTATGAAGAATTTGTCTTCACTAAGGTTTTTCAACTTGTAACAAATGCCCTAGTTAACAATTCCACTGACTTACCTCATAAATAGGGTTATACCTTTAGCTATGCTCTCGCACTCCAATCATTATCATCTCAACCAGAATGCAGTGGGATGTATTAGATTTTTTTATAACCATAACAATATTATGTATTTTTTCTCTATCTCCTTCATTAACAATATTGAAATTTAAATTTTCCTATTTCTACCATCACTTCATTTGATCATCCCCTGTTTCCAAGTGGTAACCACAGTGCTTGTTGATTTTCCAAATAAGGCCTTTATGATATTAAAATGGATGCTGTGATTTGCAGTTCAGAACTCCTTTCAGAACTGAAAGACACAGTCATTGCTGCTGGAAGTGCTTCCAGCTGGTAGCCCTCATAGGAAATTGTCCTCAGCTGAAGAGAATGATTTCACTTTTGGTCTTGCCCCTTCAAACTCCTATCACCGGTGGATGCATGAGTATATAGGCTTTTAACCATAAAGCAGAATGCTTCTGAGGTGTTCTCCCCAGTTCCGTATTCCACATGGGCTCAGCAGATGCTTTTAAGACTAAATTGCAGCCCAACTTTTCCTCTTGTTCATTTATCCTTTCTTCACTTCCTCAGGTACTGATCCTGCACACTAGTCTCCATTACAGAGTCTGCTTCCCAGGGATCCAACCTGAAAAGGTATCAAAATTATTTATCATCTTTGGACATTTTTTGGTTTTATACATATGGTCTTAGACATCTGTATTCCTGTAAACAAGAAAGATAATGAATTTACTTGCTAGAAATAATTGGAAATAAAATACAGTATGCTCTGTCTGCCATAGATTTTAGAGTACAGAAATCAGGCATATTATTTTTCCAGTAAAGCATGGTTAATTTTCATTGTTTAGCATTCATTCCTTTACAGTATAGTTGTTTGTACCTTTTACTAATTTAAATTGGATAATAACTCCCTTTGAGCGTGGGTACCAATATGACAGTGGATGAATTATTTGCCTAGGTTTTTCTGTGAGCCACAGAAAAAAGAATTAAATTAATAAAAACCAGACTCTTGATTTCAAGTATTTTTTCTTTATTCATTTAAAATTATTTTAAAGGATTTAATCTCATATTTCAAAGGTGTTTTCCATCTTTCCCTCTCTGTATCGTACTCAATTGTTCCCATATCTTTAACTTTTATTGTTAAATTATCCTGACTATTCTTATGTCTTGCCACCTGTGGAAAACAAATATAAAGATAGTAGAAAAATGTAATAAAGTGTAAGCTGGTTTCAGCAGAATCAGATATTAAACTCCCTCCAAGTAAGTATAGTTTGTGGAATAAGGAAAGAACGTTAACCCAAGGTTAGCATACTACACGTGAGATCCATTAAAATTCAGAATAGGAAAGACAATCAAAATGAGAACTGAGATAGAAAAACACTAATTGTCTAATTAAATCTGCTTCCTGGTTCTGAGTAGACGTGCCATTATATCTGTTAGGTCTTGCACACGAAGTCCAAAAATTCTTTGCATGACTAAGTTGAAGGTTCTACATTAATCACCAGCTATATGTTTATCTTTTATTGGTTTTTCTTAATTTAAACAAAAATGGAAACGTAGTTATCTTCTACAGTGTTGTGGGACAAGGCAGCATGCTTATCTAGCCTAATTTATTTAAAAATTGTTAAGGTAAATGTTGTAGTGTATTCACATATGAACTATCCAATAAACAGATGCACACATTCGGTTCAACTGAGCAGAAAAAAGTGAACTATAAGTTTTAAAATTTTTTAAAATTACTCAAGATAAACTCACAAGAATTATTTTAAGAAAACTTCCAGGTAACAAATAATTTCATTTGATGAATTCCAACAGAGCATAGTACCCCAAACCCGATGTGTGCAGTTTGCAGCAGCTTCTGCACTTGCCACTAGTCTAAGGCAACATGTGCTGACACTAGAACTGGGTAGGTAGAACAATGCCTCAGGAAGATACTTACCTCACGAAATAGGCAGAAAACCTTAAACAGAAGCCCAGCAACAGCACATTCCTCTCAGTAGTATATTCCACCCCTTTACAGTAATCAAAAGTGCAGGTTGATAGGGAATATAATCATAGGGCTATCAGATTTAACAAATAAAAATATAGGACACCCAGCTCAGTTTAGATTTCAAATAAACAATGGATAATTTCTTAGTATAAGTGTGTACCAAATATTGCATCCTGTATTTTACTGGCATCTCTATATAATAAGCTTCCAAAAACAATTGTAAGAATATATTCAAAGTTTCGTAAAGAAAGCAGAAAACACTTCATTTATTTCAAACAGAGGGAATTTAATACAGAGAATTGGTTGCATAGGTGTTGGAAGGCCTAAGAAAGCGAGAAGGAAATAATGAGGTAACTCAGACATTAGTAACTGCAGGAAAGAGCCATGATCTGCAGGGCTGAGGGACAAGAGGGAGGGGCTTATTTTCCTGGAGCCCACAGTGGAGAGGCTGCATGGCTGGATGAGACCTTAACAAGGGACCCCACCATTGGTACTGCAACACAGAGGAGGAGGTACTACCCAAGTCAGAAGGAACCCCAGAAAAAGTGTCAGTGTGGATAGCAAGACCACCAGGAGGAATGCTGACTATGGGAAAGAAGCTCTTTCCAGAATAGGTATCAGCTGGTACTAGACTAAAGCTGATGTCATTGCTTCACCAACCACTGGTAGAGCCCAGCCAGAAATCAGCTGGCAAAGAACTCTGAGAAATATAGTTTCCCACCCCCTAAAATACACAGAGGAGCACAGAAAAGTATGAATAGGGACTGAGAGCAAATCCTCAATCAAGGAATATATTTTTAAAAATCTGGACAGAAGAATAAGATTCAGAAAAAATTGAGGAAAAAAACAGTAATTAAGTTTACAAATGAACAAACTGAATTAATAGCCGAGGTGATAGAATTAATAAGAGAGACAAGAATTTATGTGGGTGTAGATAATTTTATCAGAATAGTTAGGTAGTAGTTTAACTCTTTCTCTTACAAAAAAGAAACAGATTTCCTGTAAGCTGCAAATAAATTTGCCAAGGTAAAATTAAGGACATTTCAACTGAAGACATCAGAAAACAAAAATGGCCAATGTGTTGGAGACCAAATTAATCAAATGGAATCCCAGAGAATTTTCTTAGACTGTGGTATAAACGCATAAAGAAATGGAAAGAATTAGAGAAAGTAATGAGACATGGAGAACAAATCTAGAAGTTCAAAAGTCAATCAAATGTTGTTACAGAAAAAAAGAAAACAGGAAAAAGTAGATACACAATAAAAAATACTTCTTAAAACTGAAGGACATTTCAGACTATAAGGGCACACCTAGTGCCAAGCAAGTAAATGACACAGCCAGGACATTTTGGTGAAGTTTCAGAACCCCAAGAATAACTGAAATGTACTGGAATTCCTAAGAACTTCCATAGCCAAAACTCTGGTTCCTTACAAAAGAACAAATATCGGACATTTCATCACCATCTCTGGATGCCAGGAGACAATAAAGCAATACCTTTAAAGTCATCTGGAAACATTTTCCCAATTAATAACTAGTCCATAAAAGTGTCATTCAAAATTAAGGAGAAATAAAGCCAAATAAGATTTGGAAATACACAGAGATATTGCATTAAAATGATAACATAAGGAAAGAAAGAGAAAGAACTAAAAAACGTTGATGAACAAAGAAACCGATAAAACATGATAACAATTAAGCGCATACCAGCTAACACTCACAGAAGAAACTTCCCAAGTGTAAATATATAGAGCATTAAAAGTAATGCTAGAAAAAGATTTGATATGCTGAACAAATAAATTGGCAGAACATGTAGTTAAATCTAATAAGGTAGGATTCTGAATGGGGCAGAATAATGATGCTTTGTTTGCTTTACAAACCCTGACGTAAAAACAAATAACAATTGGAACAGCAGAGAAACCACACACAAGCAACATCTTCAACAAAAGTAGGTTACAAGTCCCCCCCACCCCAGTGTCCAGAACACAGATGCAAACAGCAGGATGCTCACAGACCCCTCATGGGTTTAACAGCTGTGCATGAGTAGCTGGGAGAAAAAAAAAGAGAGTTCTAATAGCTCAGAAAGTCTTGGAATCCAGAAATTGCCAGCAGATATTCCCCCCACACACTGAGAAAATTGATAGAAACAGGGAAAATAATCTATAAGCTATATTTGTGGGTGAGAGCTTAAAAACATTCACCAAGCCCGATAGTTGGCCGCATGAAGATCAGAGGGTCTTGATGTGGTTATTCTCTGAAGAGCTGCACTCTGAAATACGGTAGACAGTTGTCACATATGGCTGTTAAGCTAGGCTGGATTGTAATTTACTGAAAATAAAAGATACTCACCAGGTCTTGGAGACTTAGTGCCAAAAGAAAGGGAGAAAGAGAGAGAAAAGGAAGGAAAAAGAAAGAAAGAAAGAAAGAAAAAGAAAGGAGGGAAGGAAGGAAGGAAGGAAGAGAAAGAAAGAAAAAGAAAGAAAGAGAAAGAAGGAAAAAGAAAATAATATATACTATCAGTGTTTATTTTGATTTAAATTTGAAATGGTATTATTATGATAACCTATATTACATAAAATGTATTGTTAAAATTAATTGCACCTGTTTCTTTTCAGTTTTTGTGATGTGGCTAGTACAAAAGTAAAAACTGCTTGTGTGACTCATATTCCTATTAGTGCTGCTCTAGAGGTTCAGAAATATCTCAAAACCCTTTCTTACAAACTGACAGAGACTTCCATTTAAAAAAATATATATCAGAAGTAGAATTAAAATAGAATAGAAAAGAAACACTGAAACTGAGAAAATTTCAGATACTGAGGTAGTCAAATCCAGAATGTGGGACTTTCTATAGGAAAAATGACTCTTTTTCTGACAAATCAATGAGATGAAAAAGGGAGAGGAAATTTTAAAGAATGAAAGAGGCTTAAGAAATATGACCAACAAATGCAATATGGAGCTCCTGTTTGCCTCTTCATTCAAACAGAGCAACCGTAAAATGTATCTTGAGACCATTGTTATAAGGAATTAAAAGTTATTAATTTTGTTAGGTGTTAAAATGGCACACTGATTATGAAAATGTAAAAGGTCTTTTGATTAGAGTTGCATAATTTCTGGGACTTTCTTTATAAACTTTATAAACTTCCAGCAAAATATACAAACAAAAAAATAAAAATTACTGCTCATGAAGGCCTGGGAAGAATTGGCAAAATGTTGGTAACTGATGAAGTTTGGTTATGGGTACATAAGGATTAAATAAATTTTTCTCTTTATATTTGTTTATGTTTGAAAATTCTGTATTAAAAAGTTAAAAAGATGGGTAAAATAATCATAGACTAATAAAATAATGACTCTAAAATAGGGTAAGAGCATTCTAAAGAAATATGAGAAGTAATTCCTGTCACATAAATAATGCAGTTATGTAACTTGCTAGTTAAATAACAAAGTCATGTTGAGCACCAAACAAAATACTAAATAACCTAAAATCTAGTTATCTGCTATTTAGGAGAGATACACCAATGTAAGGATATGGAAATGTTGAAAATGAAAAGATGGGCAAAATATATGTCAAGCAAAAGATAATCAAATGAATGCTAGCAAAGCTATATTAATATTAAACAAATAATTTTAAAGATAAAATCTTAGATACAGATTCATGCATAGGTAGAAATTTAAAATATGAAAGATTCAGTATTTATTAATGAATGATACCAGTATGGGTCAAATGCTTATCTATGAAGGAAAAAAACAAATCAGCTTCATGTATTATAGTCAGAAAAATAAAATCAGTTAAAGAGGTTTAGAGACTTTGATGTGAAAATTAAAACATATATTCATGAGTTCAGAGTAGGGAAGTAGCTCTTAATCAGGACTCAATATAATTCATAAGGAAAGGATAAGTATGACAACATCAAATGACAGGAAAAAGAAAGTTTAAAGAATTCATGACAGATTGGGGAAATATATTTGCTGCGCATATAACACATAAATAGTTTCTGCTGTATTGATAAAATTCTGTACTTCAAGTTCAGTAATAAGAAATTGGGTATTTGTTGTATTATTATTTATATCTTGAGAAACATTAAATATTTTATAATGAAATTAAATAAAACATATATACGTGTGTTCAGAAAATTGAGGGTGATTGAGCCAATATTAGAAATAGTATAAGTTAAATGAACTTTATTAGAAAGAAAAAATTATAACACAATAAAGATCTAATTTTACTAGGAGACAGGCCAATATTAAAAAACTATCAATAGACCTTAAACTATAGAAATCAAAAACTTTTAATACAAGGTTAACTTTTCTGTTTTTAATTAATTTATCTTCCTTTAAGTATAATCTTTATAATAAAAGGCACAAATGTTAAGTGTATAATTTGTTAAGCCACACCCCTATTAAGATATAAAATATTTTCATTATCCAAATGTTTCCCTTCAGCCTTTCCTTCAGTATTCCCAAAAGGGATCCAATATGCTGATTTCTATGACCAGAGATTAATTTTGACTGTTCTACATCTTCATATAAATGGAAACACAGAATATGTGTTCCTCGGTTGCTGACTTTTCTTGTTCTTCATGTTTTTGATATTTACCTGTGTTGCATGTATCAGTAGTTCATTGTTTTAGTGATTTCCTTAGAGATTACAGTAAACATCCAGACCTCATTACAGTCTACCTTGAATTAATGCCATACACATTACATATTTTATATACCTCACAAAAGTATACATTGCTTTACCCCTTCTCCTGTACATTTTGCTATTTTGTTATATATATTATTATTAATTTTTTTTTTTTTTTTTTT
>NW_020175672.1:1626016-1691178 GCF_003031525.2 Neophocaena asiaeorientalis asiaeorientalis
TTATTTTTTTTTTTTTATTTTTTTTTTTTTTTTTTTGGTACGCGGGCCTCTCACTGTTGTGGCCTCTCCCGTTGCGGAGCACAGGCTCCGGACGCGCAGGCTCAGTAGCCATGGCTCACAGGCCCAGCCGCTCCGCGGCATGTGGGATCTTCCCGGACCGGGGCACGAACCCGTGTCCCCTGCATCGGCAGGTGGACTCTCAACCACTGCGCCACCAGGGAAGCCCTGTCATATATTTTATGTACATATATTTTATAAGCCTTAAACAAATTGTCTTTATTTTTTATTTAGTCACCCAATTGTTAAAGAAACTAACAAACAAAGTATATTTCCTATTTACTCATATATTTACCGTTTTAGTGCTCTTTGTTTAATCACATAGACCCCAGTTTCTGTCTCGTGCCATTTCAGCTCTGAGGAACTTTCTTTAATATGTGTTATATTTCAGGTCTCTAGTGATTAATTCTTTCAGCTTTTGTTTATCTGGGGAAATAATGTCTTTAATTTGACTTTAATTTTAAGGTATTTTCACAGGTTATAGATGTCTTTTTTTTAATCAGAACTTAGTGCATTATCTTCTCACTTATGTTGTTTCTGATAAGATGTTCCTCTGTATGTAATGCATCTTATTTATCTGCTTGTTTTCAAAATGTCTTCTTACGTTTGTTTTTTTGAAATTTGACTACAACATTCCTTAATGTTCATTTAGACTGCTTGGATTGTATTGAGCTTTTTGGAATACACACACACACACACACACACACACACACACACACACACACACATGCACACACACACATTAGACTACTGGATATTGTCATAAGGTCAGTGAAGTTCTATTCACTTGTCTCTGTCTATGCTTTAATTTGGATAGTTTCTACTGACTGTCTTCAAATTCATGATCTCTGCATTCTGTAGTATCAAACCTGTAGTAAAGTCTATCTTTTGAATTTTTTATTTTAGATATTAAAATTTCCAGTTCTAGAATTTCTGTTTGACTCTTTGGTTTTGCATTTTTAATTTATCTGCCTTGAGTCCCCATTCACTAACCCACGGTGTTGACATTTTCTTTTTATTCTTGAACATGTCTATAGTGGGTATTTTAAACTCTTTGTCTGCTAATAACAAGATCTTTGTCATCTCTAAGTCTGTTGCTATTGACTATTTTTCTTCAGGTTAAGAATCACATTTACCCTCTTCCTAAATGTCTGGTTTTATTATTATTATTATCATTATTATTAACATTGTGATACGTTACTGATTGTTTTGATTTTGTTGTCTTCCTTTAAAGAGTGTTGATTTTTCTTTTGAAAGTAGTTTAATTACTGTTATTTAGCTGGGCCTCATTCAGTTTGGGTTTAGGTTTTATTAAGATAGATCTACTATAACCCCTAGTGTAAGACCAGCATAGCCCTTGCCCTAAGTGTGGCCTTCTTTTTTCTCAACTAACTTAGAGAAAATCAATAAAATGAACTATTGGTTCTTTGTGAACATCAAAATATTGATAAAACTCTAAAAAAACTTATCAACATAAAAAGATAAAAAATTGTCAACATCAAGAATGAGAGAGATGACAATATTGTAGCTTCTTCAGAAATTAAAATGGTAATAAATTAATATTATAATACAGATGCTAATAAATTTGACAAGAGATAAAATGAGCAAATTCCTTAAAAAACACAAACTATCAAAATTCTCTCAAAATTAAATACATAACTTATTTTAAAAATTGAATTTGTAGTTTAAAAAATCTGTCCACAAAGAAAACCTCAGGTACAAATTGCTTCCATGTGAATTCTGCAATTCTGTCAAACATTTAAGAGGAAAAAAAAATATTCTACACAAAATATTACAGGAAGTCAAAGAAGGGGGAATTTTTCATCTCATTTTATGAAACTAACTTTACTCTGATCCAAAATCAAAGATATTACAGAAAATTAAAACTATAGATCTATATCACACATGAGCCTAGATGCAAAATTCTAAACAAAGTTTAGCAAATTTAATACAACAATATATAAAAACACTTAAATCATGACCCACTGGGGTTTATCACAGGACTAAAAGTTTGTTTTAATGTTTGAAAAGTAATCAAAGTAATTCAAAGTAACAGAAAGCTATAAAGGAATATATATATATATATATATATATGATGGTTCATGTAGAGAAAGAATTTGAAAAATCCCAAATCCATTTTTAATACAAGTTCTCAGGAAACTAGGAACATAGAGACCTGTCTCAACCTGATAAGGAACATCTATGAAAAACTAACAGCTAACATTATACTTAATGGTGAAAGACTGAATGCTATCGCCTTTAATATCAAGATTTCTGCTTTCATCAGCTCTTACCAGAATTGTGCTGAAAGTTTTAACCAGTTCAATAAGGCAAGACTAAGATATGAAACAATAGAGGTTGAAAAGCAGAAGTAAAATTGTATTTATTTAGAGATGGTATGATCAACTATGTAGAACCTTCTATTACATCTACAAAGGCTCTAAGAACTAATTAATGATATAACTCAATGATAAGAACAAAAATCCTATTAAAAATGGGCAAAATATTTGAAGATACTTTGCCAAAGAAGAGATAGGGATGGCAAATAAGTACATAAAAGATGCAACACCATTTCTCATTTGAGAAATGTTAATTAAAATCACAACAGTATGCTACTACATGCTTATTAAAATGGTTAAATTTAAAAAGACTGTTATACCAATGTTGGCAAGTACGTAGAGATACTGGAACTCTCATGTTTGTGGGATTACAAACTGGTACAATCAATTTGGAAAACATTTTAGCAATTTTTTTAGGGTTTAAATATACAACTACCATATGACCCAGGTATTCCACTCTTAGGTATTCTCCTAAGAGAAATGAAACCATATGTCTATACAAAGGCCTGGCTGTGACTGTTTATAGCAGCTTAAGTTATAATAGACCAAAAAATCTCAAAAACAAAACAAAAGCAAAAATCTGGAAAAACCTAAATGTCCACACTTAAAATGAAATGCTACTATATAAACTATGAGACAAGCAACATCACAGTTGAATCTCAAAGTAAGCATGATAAGTGAAAGAAGCAACACAAAAATTAGTACTTTGTATGTTTCCATTTGTATAAAATTCTAGAAAATGCAAAATAGCCTATATTGACAAAAGGCATAGCAGTAGTTGCCTGGGAATGGGTTGGGAGAAATGAGGGAAGGTCTGTGGAAAGGATCACAAATGAGCCTGAGAGACTATTTGAGTGTGATGGATATGTTCCTTATCTTCATTGTAGTGTTTGTTTCGCAGGTGTTCATATTTGTTAACATTTATCAAATTGTACACTTTTAATATATAGAGTACATTTTATTTCAGTGGTACCTCCGTCAAGCTGTTAAAAGAAGAAACACTGGAAATATGTAAATTAAGAGTAAAATTCAGGAGGAACAAATAAGGGCAACAAATAAACAGAAAGTAAAGTTTGCAGACTAAAGGGATTAATCAAGATGAAAGCAGGAAACAGCACCCATTTATAGTACCATATCAAGGAAGACCTGAATGTTGGTTGATCATAGTGGTTATGATCAGGAAGGTTTTTAAGAAGAGAAAACAGGGAAATACAACAGACCCTGAACTGGAAATCTTGCTTTTGCCATGGCAAAGTAGCTTACTACAAATACTATTGAAAAAAAACTTGTGTTTGTTGTTTTTATATTCTATCTTAAAGCTATGTATAATTACTGTTTTATTACTTTAATTATTTAATTCTGAACATGATGTAGTTTATCATTCAATTTTAGAAATAAGTTATCTTAGGAGCAGGATGACTAACTTACTCTTTAAATTCCTGCAGCAGCTCTGCCATGAAATTCTAGCCAGATCGCATGTCCTCAGACCTATAGTTGTCTCTCTGGAGGTAGGCTTTATTTTTAGAAACATAGAAATAAACTAAACTACAGGACAAAGTTTCTTAAAAGTATTTTATTTGTAATTCTGAAAAATGTATACTTTTATTTTTCAAGAAAACGTTTTAACAAAGATGTAAGTGTGAAATTCACACATCAAAACATATGCATACACATACATACACATATAAACTTACACTTTGCACAGATATCACTATAGGAGCAAAGCCAAAAAATACACAGTAAACTTTACAGGATTGCCATTTATTTCCAAGGTCTTACAATGGGATATCCATTTTGCCTATTCTGCAGACAATTTGGCTTTTTTCATTACTCAGGAGTTTTTATGAAAAGATATACACCATTGCTCTTCTCTACATTCCAACATGTGTAGTCAGTCAATCACCCAGAACAGTGGGATCTTCAATAAAGTATGATATAACATTTCTTTTCAGGATAAATAAGCAGTACAACAGGGATAATTTAATAAGGATGAGTAAAACATTGTAATTTGAAAATATCTATTCAGTGATAACAACTACAGTAATCTCTCTTACAGCTGGCCCTCTGTATCTGCGAGGTACACACACACAGTTGCCCTCTGTATCTGCGGGTAACACATCTGTGGATTCAACCAACTGCAGATGGAAAATAACTGGAAAAAATTTCCAGAAATTTGCAAAACATAAAACTTGAATTTGCCTTGTGCAGGCAACTACCTACATAGCATTTACATTGTATTTACAAATATTTATGTAGCATTTACATTGTATTAGGTACTATAAGTAATCTAGAGACGATTTAAAGTATATGGGAGGATGTGTGTAGGTTATATGCACATACTATGCCATTTTATATAAGGGACTTGAGTGTCTGTGGATTTTGGTATCTGCACGGGGTCCTGGAACCAATCCACATTGGATACCTAGATACAACTATGTATGTATGTATGTGTGTGTGTGTGTATTTGTATTTGTGTGTGTATATATATATATATAGAGAGAGAGAGAGAGAGAGAGAGTGTCTATGTTTATGTGTGTATATATGCATGTGTATATATATATATAGATGTATATACATCAAGGTGTATAATATATCAATGTATATATGTATACATACACACATACATATCAGAAGAATATATACACACACACATACATACATATCATAGAAGACGGCAAGTCTGTCTTCTCATCACACATAGCTTAACAGACAGAAACATACATTTATGATACACATACACACGATTTAAGGGGTAAAAACATATATTTTTCTCCCTGTTAAACCACATGTGATCAGAATAGGAATTTGCCTTCCTTTCTTGATGGGTTCCTGATGTTTCTTGCCACACAAGTTGTTAAAATGCACAGGGTACCCATAATATTTTATAGCTTTTCAGTCTTCAAAAAAAATCTTCCCTGGGCTTCCCTGGTGACGCAGTGGTTGAGAGTCCACCTGCCGATGCAGGTGTCCAGGAGGATCCCACATGCCGTGGAGCGGCTGGCCCCGTGAGCCATAGCTGCTGGGCCTGCGCGTCTGGAGCCTGTGCTCCGCAACGGGAGAGGCCACAACGGTGAGAGGCCTGCGTACCGCAAAACAAAAAAAAAATCCTCCCATAATTAAAGTTTCTCCCTTTCTTAGATTTCCAAAGGAAAACATAAATATAATCCTATTGTTTAGTGCTTGAAAGAATACTAGTCATCATGCAGTCCTTCAGATTTCCTTCTATTTTTAATAAATATACTGTATATTTTGAAAAATCATGTATATTAGAAAACACATGCTTAAAATTTTGTTTTTCTCTACAATTGCATCTGCTTTTCCAGCAGCCTCATTCACCAAAGGAAAGCAGACCCATTTCTGAGAGAATTGAAACTCTTCTGATGGTTGATTTTGGCTTGAGGGTCTCATGGTAGCCAGTCTATATAAAATATATACTATACAAATACTGTATATATGCTGTACTTATATTAGTGCTACTTGTGTGTGTTTGTGCATGTGCATATAGTAGCAGAAAATAGGCAATGATTTGGAGGTTTGGTTCATAGGTGGGGCATGGATAGTCTCTGGAAAAAAAAAGTGGAAAGTCAATATCAAAGATTTCATGGGAAGTAACCTAGGAAAATATCCTGACGAAGGGAAGTACTTCTTTGTGATAGGTACAGTGATACAGGAATTTTAAAAACATGAGAATTATGCCTAAAATAGAGTTGGCTGGTACTGTTTTGTATTGATGTCGTGCAGAAGGACGCTGAGAGACTGTAGGATGATAATGACTAAGTGTGAGAGCCAGAGGGCTTCTGTGGTCACCTATAAAGACATCTTTGTCTCCTGAAGTGCATGGTTGAAGTCACAAAGTTTTAGAGACATTTGAATGTTCAGTCAAGGCCAACTTACTTAAAGTCAGGCCCTGGTGGAGAAAATTTGGGCTCATGAAACGTGAGACAAGTAATATATAAGGATGTCCTTGAAAATATTGACTTCTTAACTTCCCTGACTTTCTGAACTTGTACAGGGGACCACCTTTTATGAAAACAGTCAGCACTTTTGCTGTGGTGGAGGGAGTTGCAGAAACCACTCTCACATAAGGCAACATATGCCCCCCTCAGGAGCTGCCCTCATAGGCTTTCCTGGCTGCCAGGCAAAAAAATTAAGGTAAAATTCTAGCATAACCTATCTGGGAACTTGCTTGGCTGATAAAGGAGGAAACAGTTCATACTTCTGAATAGTTGCAGGAACTGCTGGCATATACTGGCATGAATAAGAGTAGTACACATGGAGTGGATTTTTAAAATTTCTTTTTAATTTTCTAAATTTGTTTAAATTTTTAAAATTCTCTTATTAAAGTATAGTTGATTTACAATATCATTAATTTCAGGTGTACAACATAGTGATTCAATATTTTTATAGATTATACTACATTTAAAGCTATAAAATATTGACTATATTCCCTGTGCTGTACAATATATCTTTGTATCTTATTTATTTTATACATAATAGTTTGTGCCTCTTAATCTCCTACCCCTATCTTGCCCCTCCCCCATCTCCCCACTGGTAACCACTAGTTTGTTCTCTGTATCTGTGAGTCTGTTATCTTTCATGAATTGGATTTTAAAGATGCTTGATCAATTGAGCCAAAATTTATGAAATAATAAGCAATACCTCCTTGAACATGGGGGCCCTTCTCAAAACATGAAATTTAACCTCCTGGCCAGGACCTCAGGTAGCTCTTAGAAGTTTAGAATTGCCTAAGTTCTCTACAAATAGTAGAGGAAGGAAGAAAGAGGCTGAGAGAAATGGGCATAATGGAATGGACATATTACAAAAGGCTAGAATAACACCAGTAGATTATATTCCTTTATATGACTATATTGCAGGTGTCCATCTTATCAGCAACAGAGACCAGCACTATGTCTGCAATAAGTTATTTTTTCTTTAGATGAACAATCAGCCACTTTTGGGCAAGTTGTCTATATCAGGGTTCCCCACCCCCAACCCCGGGCCGCACAGCAGGAGGGGAGCGGCGGGCAAGCGAGCAAAGCTTCATCTGCAGCTCCCTATTGCTCCCCATCACTCGTATTACGTTACGGCCTGAACCATCACCCCCCCCGCCCCTGCTCCATGGAAGAATTGTCTTCCACAAAACCAGTCCCTGGTGCCAGAAAGGTTGGGGACCCCTGACATTGATTGCCTTCTATCTTTCTATCGTGGTAGTGCCAGCTATTCATTCTGATAGAATTAGATAACTATTCTCGGTATTAGAATTCCTTTACTCCCTGCAAATTCTTGACCAGCACTAATAGCTAGGGGCTTACAGAATGCCTGATCCACAGGTATGAACAGGGGACATACTTTATGATGAAGGAGATGTGGGAGTGAGCCCATGACCATGGGATCCGTTGGTTGTGTCACATACCATACTGTGCTCCTGGAACACTAGAATGGCCTTCAAAAATGAAGTTGAAACTATAACATCTGAAAGGAAGGGATGCCATCCTTCAGGACACAGTGTATTTATTAGATCAGAGAACTCTTTCGTGATATATTCCCAATAGGAAGGATACGTGGTCTCAGAAACTAAAAAATGGAAGCTGCAGTGACCCCTTTTGCCTTTACTCCTAATGACTCACTGGGGGATTTTGTGCTTCTGTTTTCTCAGTTTGGGATTCTTAGAGTGGATGGTCTGAATCCCCAAACAAGGCATACAGGTTATCAAGGGACACAGAAAGAGTTCCACTGAACTATAAGTTAGAGCTGTTACCAGGATGCTTTGGCATTCCTGTGCCCAGGGACAGGCAAGCAAGATGAACAACCACCTCCTGGCAGAAGTAATTACCTCTGAACAACAGAAATTGTTTTGCTTTGTTTTGTATTATTGTTGTTTTGTTCATTAGGGATGGTTTTACATAAAGTGGGCAAGGAGGAATGTGTATTAAACACAGAGGATCTACTTGGGCATATCCTGGTATTCTTTTGCTCAGTTGTACCTGTGAATGAATGTGTGTGGGACTGAGAAGGATAAAATTACCAAGGATAGAACAGCTTAGTAATGAAGGTTACCCCATGGGTGAACAAGTAGGACCTACTCAGGTGACCATTAAGGGTTAAGGGAATTTAGAATGGACAGTGGAGGAGGAGGAAGATGAGTACCAGTTATAGGACAGAGATCAACTGCAGAAATGCGAGGTGTAGTTTATCACAATAAGCTTCCCTTCAGGAAGAAAGCCTCAAGAGAACCATGATAGAGCTGATCCCTGCATGTTTGTAGAGAAGCAGACCTCTAGCAAGGCTTCTAAACTTTGAAATCTATTGCCACGTTTGCTCCAAAACACTGCTTCCCGTTGACTGATCTAAGCTAATGTCTGAACACAGGAAGATATGATATTAAGGTAGACCCACTGCTGGAAGAACCTTTCTCTGATGGCTGAGTCTGTCTTGCATTCTCCTTGAGAGCCTAACCAAATTTTCTTTAGCATGCATGGAAGTCTACCAACTGTCCTTCCATCTCTCCTTCTCTTGGGTCAGACTTGTTGTCAGATAGCACTCCCAGCCTTTCACAGATCCATCCCCATTTTCTCTCACAAGCCATTTCTTTAATAAGTTCTCGCATATTAAATTTCTTTTTAGTGTTTGGGTCTTGGAGGAACCTGGTTAACACAAATTGCAAATTATAACTCCAAATGTGACTTTGGTTTCATTCATAAGATCAGTTTTACCCAATATTATAATTACTTCTTTCCAGTGTTACAAGCCTATCAAAGGAAACACTTTCAGACTTCATATTAGAATAAAAAAGTTTTTAATGGAGGCTACCGAAATCCATAGAGTTTAAGTGATTTGACTAAGATCACACAGTTAAGAATTTACTCATCTTCTGAATCCTATTGATTTCCTACTAATTGCTTCATATCTACAAAACAATTTTTTTTCATACATTTGTCACCCTTTATCAAGCACCAACAAGGAGAAAGGATAAATTAAGTATTTGAGGTCCCATTAATTATAAACAACTGGTACTCTGAAGATACTAGGAAATTTCTTATAAACATTTCCCCATTTTTTGTTCTATAACTCATTCAGTAATGTTTATTGTCCAGGATTTTGCTGTCTTTCCATTGATAAGGAAGTATCTTAGTGATATCAGGCTGTAGGTCTATGAGTCTACACTTGTCATGAAGTTGTCCCTCAGTCCTGAAGCCATGATACCATGTTGTATTAGAATTCTCAGTGATGTGGCATTTCTTTGCCTCTAAACTTCAGAAGAAGAGAAGAATAAAAGAAAAGTCAGAGCCATAGGAAAAGTGAATATACATTCCAGTTTGTGAGAGTCTTATGTCTGTTGTTCTGATGTACTTATTAAGAACTTTCATTTTGCTCTCAAAAGTGACCAAGTTTTGGTGATAAAGTATGTGATCATCAAAACATTAGAGTAATATAGTCTGTATTCCAGATGTCTAAGTCATATTGCTGCCAAAAATAATACCCCCACCTGAAACTGCCTATCTAAAGGCTTCTGCTTAGGAGAATCAAAGAAATTTACCATGCACAAGAATAGTCATTCCTTGGACCAGTTTGAGTATCTGATCCACAAGCAGATCATAGAGTTTGATCAGTGACCCTGAAAAAGAGCTCTACTCATTAGGCATCTAACCAGTGAACTAAGCCAAGCAATCTGAACAAGAGATTATGAAGGGAATTGGTGAAGAGAATGGATGTAAGAAAAGAACCTATAAAAAGATACCTTACAGGATTTGAGGTAGTAGCATAAGCTTAGAATTGACACAGATTCTGATTGACTGCTTCCAGTCCATGTGAATCCTTTTAGCAAAATCTATCTTTCCCTAATATCGTCTGAGATCCTTATCATCATCTACAGATGATGAACCCAAAAGTTCTTACCAGCACAGCAAATCACAATTAGATTTCGTTCCTTCGAATCCTCCTCTTCCCATTGTCCTTAAACATCTCATAGTCCTCCTTTCTTTTCCCCTTAGGTGATTTATTTTCCAGGAGACCTCTCACTTTTAAGGCAGATGTACCCTTCTGTGTGCCCAAGAGGGCCCTTTCATCTCTAGGTCTACTGTGATATTTAGCCCCAAGGATTATGTTGCTCATATCTGATTTCACTAGGTGAATTCTTCAGGTAATTTGGACAATTTTTTCTACACTATATTCTAAGATCTAAAGCGTGCAGACTACATATTTTCCCCATGTCCAACAAAGAACAATAAACAATAAAAACTATAGTTGAAAAATTCTCCAGCTGTTCAGAAAAGGAAAGAACCATGTAGACAAACAACATAGCATTTCCTGGAATCAAAACTTGGTTTTAAGTTCTAGCTTTTCTACTTGCCACTACGCTTTATCTTTAGAAATTTTAAACATTCTTTCCCTTGTATTCCCCATCTGTACAATGGTCATTACAAAAGTACCAGAATTCCTTGGCTAGTTGTGAGAATTAAATGGATTACATATAATTGCATAGTTATTTAAAATGTGCAATATTCCTTTCCTTTCTGCAAAATGAAAACAACATTGTGATCTAAAAGTCAGTCATTCACTATACTTATTGAATACCTTTGAAATCTTTTTCAGCAAGAACACTGAAAATTTTGGATCGAAATCAGTTTATACTATATTCTGCTTACCTGAATCCTTAAACACAGAATATAGACCAAAATTTAACCTATTTTTGGTGGCTCATTTACCAATACAAGTAATTATTGTACTAGTTTGAATTCCATGATAGCTCAGTGCTTGGCTTTCAACCCTGTCAGCAGGAGGTAAGAGTATCTTTAAAGGCTGCCAAGGAGACATTTTGACTATCACACTTCATTTTAAATTAATGATTGATTTCCCTGAGCCTGTCTTTTCCTTCTTTAAGCATTACTGATGTTTATCAGCAGCCACCAACATTCCCAGTACCTATTACCATTTCTTCACTATTTCTAAAAGGTTAGAGACATTGCACAAGCCAGTGCATCCTGTATGCGCTATATACCTGGATCCATCCTTTTTCACTGCAGGTTAAAGTAGCAGTCACACTTCCAAATCCTGTCAGTAATACTATACTCCACTTACCACCAGTGATGGGGTTTTTATTGTCTGCTGACCAGTTAGGTGTTTCAACTCCAGAATCCCATCCTCCATGCCTGCTTGCTAGAACCACTCCTGGTAACAAACTTTTTATTTTGTATTTCCTAGAAGCAGAGCCTAAGACAGGAATTTGGGCATAAATGATGCATTGAAGGCATGATCTTCAGTAACACCTGTAAGGAAATGAAGGAAGCAAGATAGGGAAGAGAAATGAGATGGGCAAGGATGTGTCCTCAAGTAAGCATTCTAGGCCTGATCTATGGGGTTGGTAGAAATTTTTAGGGCACAGATCTCTACCAGATTTGCATCCCCTGGAGCTAAGTGGTCAGCCTGCATTGCTTGTCAGCTGCTCCCAGAACACGGGTAGAGGTGTAGGGTGGTTAACCTTCTGGATAAGGGGGCTGCCATTAGCCGAGAGGTATTCTCCAGAGAAAAGGGGCAGATGTGGAGGTGTCTGCACTGGCTATCGAAGGGGAATCTGAATGAGGCACAAACAGTGTCTGCTACAAGTAGACCATTACTTTCATGCGATTTACAGATGGGAAAGTTCAGATGTAGAAAACGGAGAGCTTCACTAACCTGCGCCAAGCCTCACATCTTGGAGCTCACATTGAAGCCAGGTTTTTCTCAAAAGACTGCCTGCTCTTAGCCAACCTTGCATATCGTCTCACACAGGGAAGCAAGGAGACTCACATGGACTGAGGAGAAAAGGAAAGAGTGGAAAAAATGAGGACCAATTCAGGGTAACAGTATGACTAGACTTTATTCTAAAAAGAGGAACGTCAATGAGAGAAATCAAGGAAGTATAGGTATAGAATTGTACTTAAAATAATTTTACTTCAGTCCTGTTTAAGTTATATCTCTAGAGAACAAGGAGGAACAGGAGGAAAAAACCTAAAGGAAAAATGATGAAAGAAAGAAGGTACAAAAGAGAGGAGGCATTTGAAATAAGCCTAAGGAAAATATATCTTGATTCCAACTATGGAAAAAAATATGTCTATATATACACATTTTTAAAACAGAGTCTCAACATAGCTATTTTAAAAGGGGCAAGGAAGGGGCATAGGCCTACCAATATAGCACAAGAATTATATAATTTCTGGTTTTCTCCATCAATAGAAACTACAAATTCGAAGAAGTCTTTTAATTCTTTTGAAAGCTATTTTTAAAATTAATACAAGGCATTACAATGTGCCTATGCTTATTTATAAAATTGCTTAAATCGTGTCTAAACAGTTATTTAGAGCTAACTTTAGTATGTGCATTTTCTTTCTAAAGGGAAAGTGTGAAAAAATATTTAATATTAATTTCCAAGTATAGATACTTAAAAAAAGTTTTGAAGACATTGTCTTTTGTCCCCATATAAGTGGTCATCAGCACTCTTTTTATAATCCCTTAGCATTCTTAATCAAACCTTCAGAAGCTTAAATTATTATTGAGCAATTTATTTAGGATTATGGCTTAATTCATGATTCTAAAATGAACGTACTATCAACTTCTAAGAGTAAAATCACAAGTAACAGCATAATCATCTAGACCAAATAGGGCTTGAGCAATTTAAAATACCCAGGATTTGAATGAATTAATAGATAAGAGGATAGATTCATTATGTGGTCAAGAGGTCACTTCATAAAAATATTTTAAATTAAAAAATTAAAAACCTTTTGGTTTTAAGACTGAGGATAAAGTGGATTGGCAAGAATTAAAGAAACTGTTGAGAAAGCCTGAAAATTATGCACCTGATTGAAGGAATAATTAAAATTATCTTGAAGGCACTGGAAGTTTTTATCTTTGAATTTTTCTGTCTGTGGATGAAATGTTCTTTTATTGTTTTCCAAAGGAAAATATGCATAAAAACCTAAATAATCTCTCTCTCTGAGAGAAATTTCAGATAAAATGTGGTATAAAGTTCAGTTTTGTGCCTCATTCATGTCCTTCTTATGCTATCTCTGGACAGTGCATCCAACCCAAAGTGCCATGAATGTTAGAGGCCAAAGGCCACCAGCAGCACCATTCTGAGAATTGCCTTGGGTCTACCAGGTCTATTTAATGCAGAAGTACCTGAAGGCTACACCTTCACTCTAGAGGTGGAGAGTGATTTCAGAATCACAGAAGTCCTATTCTTTTGCCTCAAGTTAGGATTCACTGATACTGCAGATTTCCCCGTAGGATCAGATTGTGGCCAGACTTGAGTCAAGATGCTTTCCCTCACTTCTCTACAGGTTGCACCTCTGAACACTTCCTCAATAAACCACCTTCATAAAAGCTCTGCTATCAACCTGTGTTTCTATGACATCAATCTACATTGCAGTAGTTCTCAGAGTTTAGTCTGTCCCAGAATCAATCAGGAGGGCTTGTGAAAACACAGATTGCTGAGGCAGTAGGTCTGGAGTAGAACCTAAAGATCTGCATTTCTTACAGTTCCCAGTTGCTGCTGCTACTCTGTGGATACCGTATTGGCAGCATTGTTCTGTGAAAATCAACCTAAAACAGTGAGGAAAGATTTATAAATTGTGTGCTGCTATCTTTGATTTCTTGAGTAAACTGAACACAATCATAGTTTATGGATATAATTTAGCATTTTGATGTATAAAATGATGTTATAGATTAAAAAGTTAAAGCTACTTATGAAAGTTAGGAAAAAGGAAAATGTGATCTAAATTCATTAAACAGTTTTATTCAATAAATATTTAATGAGCATATACTCTGTGTTAGGCAGCTGCAGCCCAGGAGTATAAAATATATGGAAGAGAAACCACCTCCACCCAAGAGGGCTACTGGAGAAGATGCATCAGGCAAAAGCCAGATTTCGATTAGAACAAAAAGATTCAGAGGTTGAGGATGGAGGGGATTTGTTGATTATTGACCATGGGGTCTAGATGGTAAAGTGACATGGTTTTAATAGATGGGAAGGCATAACAGAGAGAGTCTAAAAAATTAAAATGCCAGACTTTACAGGTATTAAGGTCTGAGGTACAGAAGTTGACCTGGGTTTCTCTTGGTGACTGAGCAGGATCAAGTCCTTGATGAGACTCTTGCTCAGTGGCCTCAATGTGTAAGGAGTGATGGAGAGACTGTGAAGAAGAGGGGGAAGTGAAGGTGCACTTGCAGGAATGCAGAGTTCTAGGGCACCTACAGATGGAAGCCTCTAGGGATGTAAATTAACACCAAGCACTAAGATTCTTTTCTTTACTTCCACCAAAGAAAGCCTTGAGGTCAGAGCTAGGAAGTCTTACTTTGACTATGTAGACAATCTCTTGACAACTGTTGATGGAGATCTACAAGTTGGGGAGAGTCTCCATTGTGTGATTTAATCCTTTTCATAAACAGTCATTACAGTTATCTCCTCCCAGTCTACCACTTAACTTAGAACTTAATGCATCTCTTTTTTGATCAAGAAATATTTAATTTTGATGCATTTTAATGCATCATATTTTTTCTTAACAACTTATGGCTAAGGTCACAAATATATTCTAATGCCTTTGTTTTCTTTACAGTTTTACTCACACGTTTGGTCTTTAATTCATCTTAAGATTACTTAAACATGGTCAGAGATAGGAAAACAATTTTATTTTGATCTGCTGTTAAGCTGATTTTCACATACCATTTGCTCATTAGTCTCTTTCTTACTGACTTGTGATGACAGTTATATCATTTCCAAGTACTAAAAAATATATATCTTTTCCAGGAATATCTACCCTTTACATTGGTCTATAAGAATATTTCTGCATTAGTACCACACTGTTGAATTGCTATACTTCATAAAATATGACTTAATATCTGGTAACATCAATTCACTTTCTTTGGTCTGTTTTTCAAAATATTTGTAACTATTTAGGGACTCTTTATTTTTCCTTGCATGTGTGTTTGTTGATTAATTAATTATTCTTGCCCACAAGGCCCTTTTATTCTCTTGCAAGCCAGAGTCATCTTTGTAGAAATAAAAAGACAAAAATAATTAAACTCTAGGCTTGGGGAAAGAATTGGAAACATAAAATGGGATAGAGCTAGGAGATATTAGGATTTTGGCAGCAGCCAAAATAAACTATTGTGCACCCAACAGAGCAGCCTGCAGGGACCATAAAGTTGGGACATATACTAAGTTGGAATGAAAGTATTAGATGATCTGTAGAAACTAGAGAGACAAGACAGTCACCATCAGTGCTTCTGAATGGTGTGTCCATCTTTCTCTTGGAAGGATTGATTTGACTTCTCCATCAACTAACTGCTGTTGTTGAATTTCTTGCTTTTGCTGAACGTACTTGCATTTTGCTTTGTTTTTGTTCTAAAGTTCTTGAACCTTATCTGCTGTAGTGTACACTAATATTTTTCAATATATCGTTGCATGTGCTTCTTTATAAAGCAGGATACAAAAAAATAAGATACAGGAATGAAAGACAAAGAAAATAAATACCTAAATTATCATAGAGAAAATTTTTAAATCTTCTAAATGAAATAAAACTACAATTGAATAACTAGAGAGATGGCATGTTTGAAGACTGAGAACACAATAATGCAGGTAATAATTATCACCCAAATTAATCTAAAAAATGTAGAACTTACAACAGAATATTATGAATTTTAACAAAGTTCTTCGAGAATAAATGTGAAACTTCTTGTCTATGAATCTAAACACATGCACAGACCAAGCTTGAAAGATGCCAGACTCAGAGGACTTCACTAAGGCCCCATGTTCCACAGACGCAACCTAATGGAAGCATCAATATTCCTGTGAGAAAGAGATTTAAATCTTCATTACTTACCATTGAGATACCTGTGACTTGAAGAAGCAAACTTACTTATTGAAGAACTATTACTGGGGACTCTGGAAACCAAAGAGATCTCCTACAGTTGGCTCTTCCTCTGATGACTTCTTTCGAACAATTACAGGAAATTCTTCATGCTACAGGAACCAGCCCATCCATGTAAGCACCACGGGCATCCACAAAGGTAAAAAACTATATTCCACCAGAGAAGCTGTTGGAAGAGTTGAATATCTCATTCAATCGCTGCCCATACTCCAGTAATTGGAAGTAAATGGCCTCAAAATCCACACTTACTCAACAAGCCACAGGCCAAGGGTTGCCACCAGAAGCTGGAGAAGGCAAGGGCCAGATTTTCCCTGGGAGCCTCCAGAAGGAACACGACCCTGACAACACCTTGATTTTGGCTCAGTGATACCAATTTTAGATTTTTGGCATCCAGAACTATAAAGGAATAAATTTTTGTTGTTTTAAATTACCTATTTTGTGGCAATTTGATACAGCAACCACAGGAAATAAATACAGGGTCCACCTGAATAATTCAGGATACTCTCCAGTCTCAAAGTCCTTAATTATGTTTTTTTTTCCATATAAAGTAATACTTACACTTTTTCTATATAGGTTAGTATTCACAGGTTCCAGGAATTAGGATGTAAATGTCTTTTGGGAGACAATTATTCAGGGTACCACAGTAGTCAAAATTATATTTTGGAAATTGTCCTATATTTGTTTTTTGTACTGTCCTTGTCTGGTTATGATACAAGGTTTTATAAGCTTCCTGAAATTCTGAAATTTGCTAATAACTACCTTCTCTATGAATAGCTACATTAACTTATTAATAATCAGGAAAAAAAAACAAATTTGCAGCTTTGCAAATTTGACAGTGAAATTTCACTTTAGCCCCATTCCAACTGAAAAAGATTAGGAAATTTAATAATGCCAAGGCAGTCAAGGGTTTGGGGTAATGAAAATCCTCATGCACCACTGATGAAGTGATAAATCACTGCAGTTATTTATTTATTTGCGGTACATGGGCCTCTCACTGTTGTGGCCTCTCCCATTGCGGAGCACAGGCTCCGGACGCACAGGCTCAGCGGCCATGGCTCACGGGCCCAGCCGCTCCACGGCATGTGGGATCCTCCCGGACCGGGGCACGAACCCGAGTCCCCTGCATCAGCAGGCAGACTCTCAACAACCGCGCCATCAGGGAAGCCCCACTGCAGTTATTTTTAAAACAATTGGCACCCTTATAAAATTAAATATGTAAAGAAGTTTGGCATATTACTTTCATTTCTTGCATAATGCTGTAGAGATACGTTCAGGGAGTCAGGTTCAATGGTATTGATCACAGTATTATTTTTGTAGCAAAGACTAGGAGGCAACATAATTGTCCACATTAGGGAAATGGATAATGAAAGTATTTTACGTGCATTCCAAAAATATCTACTAGATATAAAAATACACTTCGAATATATACACACACACATATATATGTATATACATATATATATAGGCAATAAATTGTTAAAATAAAAAAATTAAAGATCTGTTGTGATTTATATCATATGGCTGTATGATATAAATCTCATAGGAAGCAAGCAGGGAAGGAGAAGGTATGGAATGTAAAGTCACAGATATTATAGGGTATTACATTAGTTAGGGTTCTCCAGAGAAACAGAACCAATAGTATCCCTATCTATCTATCCATCCATCTCTCCATCATCTATTAAGAATTATTATAAGGAATCGGCTCACATGATTATGGAAGCTGAGAAGTCTTAATAAGTGTAGTTGGCAAGCTGGAAATGCTGAAGAGCCACTGGTTCCAGTTTTAGTATAAGTCCAAAGCAGGATAAGACCAATATCCCAGCTCAAAGTCAGGGAGAGAGAGAGAATTTTTTTTTTTAATTCAGCTTTTCTATTCCATCAGGCCATTCACTCATTGGATGAGTCCCAGTCATATTGGGGAGAAAAAAATCTGCTTTCTTCAGTCTACCAATTTAAGAGTTAATCTCATCCAGAATTACCCTCATAGATACATCCAGAAATAATGTTTAACTATATATCTGGGCATCCTCTGGCCCAGTCAAGTTGACACATAAAATTAACATCACATTTGAGAAAAATAAAATGAACTGATATGAGATAGTGTTGCATATGTTTAAAGATAGAGTGCAAACATGCAGTAAAAACAAACAAAAAACAAATATATGGGGAAATAAAAAGAGAGATGGATGTGATAAATTTCTTCCAGAGTTTGGTAGAGCAGGGATTCAGAGATGAAAAGTGAAGCAAGTGATATGTTCCAGCTTGCCATTTAATAGTGGGAAGCATATCTAACCCCATCTTGGTTATCTGTTAGTGAACTTTGTGAGACTTGAGTACTATGTTTTCCCTTCTAGTTAACAATTTGCTCAGTACAGACTAATTGATCTTATCTAAGAACTACCAACTGAGGAAAGATTAATGTTATGTTACAGATTGATCTATCCTTGCTTTTCATTATTTTTATCATGATTGGAAATTTTGCAATCATTCTAATGAATACTTTGCCCCCCAAAGAACTAACTATCGCTCTATACCCCAATCTTCTACTCTTCTGTCCTGTCTACTTGTAACAAGGCATACAATAAAACTAGAGTTGCTCTTTCTTCACCTCACCCAACATCAGCTGGTGTATTTGAGGGTAAGAGGGACAGTACAATCTATGAATTATTTTAATGCATTCTTTTTCTAAAAATAAGCCATCTTTACTTCTGAGATCACCCTGGGATAAAATGTGCCAGCATAACTTTGTTCTCTTTAGCTTCTTCCTAAGAAAGATATTATATTTTGTGAGATTTTACAGGCTCTTATATGGTATTTTCCTGGCCTGGTAATTTGCAGTAATGGATATTCAAGAAACCAATTTATACAGCTCACTGATGTAAGTTATAACAAAGTCTGGAGACATATGAGGACACATTTTCAGTAGGCTTTGGAAAATGTGCTGACACATTTTAGGAGTGCATCTGTTTTTGCTTGCAAAAACTCACATTTATGTGTGCAACATGAGAAATAGAATGCACAAACAGATGGTTTTAAATGGTTTTAAATCCTCAAGCAGAATTTAAATGGAGACACTCACAACCTTATTGGAGCCTGTTGAAAATTCTTCCAAATCTCACGTTTAAACCAGTGGCAAATGTCTTGGTATTGCTGTTATCTGTGACTTTATTCTTCCATTTGAAATAGCACTTGATAAGAAGAATTATGGATAGCTTTCTGACTTTACTAATGATGTACTATGTGAAATTGAGTAAGCTATAAATCTTTACACTTTAGTGTGTTATACATTAACTAAAAATAACATATCAATCTCAGAGGGAAATCATATATATGTAGAAATCTACAAATAATGTATAAAATTATGCATTATAAAAGCAACATTAGGCCTTTAGACACATCCATGTGAACATTAAATGCACACATACACACATATCAAACATTTGTTTAAGGTTCTACAGTGGATCAGATATTCTGCTAATCAATAGAAATCAAAAACAGCTGCTAATAGTTCCTGCATCAAGGCATTACAGCCTAATATAAAGAAAGATATTCAAATAGACATTTTAAGAATTTCAGGTAAAGTGATAGAGATCTGGAGAGGACACTGAGAGTCACAAATAAGAATATCATTTTAGAGAAAGGAGGGCAGTGTACAATGTATAAAGAACAGTCAAGAAGTCAAGATAGGGAATTCTCTGGCAGTCCAGTGGTTAGGACTCTGCTTTCACTGCCAAAGGCCTGGGTTCAATCCCTGGTCAGGGAACTAAGATCTCACAAGCTGTGTGGCACAGGCAAAAAAAAAAAAAAGTCAAGACAGGTATTATTAGAAAACTGAGTTTGAACAGAATTCAGAAATATATATATGTGTCTCTGTGTGTGTGTGTGTGTGTGTGTGTGTGTGTCTTCTCATGTCAAATGAGAAGAAATGGCATTCATACAGAAGGAAAATTGTAAACTAAGGTAACATTAGGAATGAAAGGAAGGAAGGACTATATCTGGGATTGGGCAAGATGATAGAATTTACAAGACCAAGTGAGAGATAGGGAGGAATCAGTGATATCTCCAGATTTCTGACTTGGGTTATTATATGGATGGTAATGCCAGTGACAGAGTTAAGGAATATAGAAGATTCAGTAGCTTTGCATCAGAGGAGACGATGATTTTTGCTTTAGACTAAGACAAGTTGGATCTATCTGTGGGTCCTGACAGTGAATATGCCCAGTAGGCAGTTAGATCTATGTATGGGTTTGGAGCTTAGAGACCTAAAACTGTAATCATCATGGCTTCTCAAACAGAAACATATATGAGTATCGCAAAGAATTTTTTCCCCGTTTACAGAGACCATGGCCGCAATCCAGATCTACTGACCTACATTTATGGGACAGGAACACAAGATCACATTTTGAAAACTTCTTTCTGTGTTTTTATATACAGTTTAAATTTAGATCCCCTCATCTGAGTGATGGTTGAAGTCACTTGTGTGGAGGATAGTGCCAAGAAGACAAAGGACTGCATCTGGGGGATGCCAGATTAAGATATAGGCAAATAAATAGGATTACTGAAGAGAGGAAGGAAGATTTAAAGGTAAGAAGATAATTAAAGACTAATATATGCTAATTTCAAGAAATTATCTACATATTCAAATGCTACAAAGGTCAAATTAAAGAATTAGAAGTCGTATATCGAATTGGGCAATTAGAAGTCCACTAAGAATTTTCCCAGTTCTGACTCTGTGAAGTAACGTTCAGAGGGGGTCAAATATTAGATGCAGAAAGGGGAATGTGGAGGTAATGTGTGTGTGTCGGGGGGGTGGTCAGAGGGGACCAGGATCAAGGAAGAATTCTTTAATATAGAAGAGTCTTGGGCATGTTTGTAGCCTTGGGGAACTAATTAGTAGACATAGAGAAGCTAAAAATAAAGGAGAGGAAAACCAACTGATGCAGTAAGATTTAACAGAAGTGTTTGAGGAGAAATGGTTAAAGAAGTTCTACCATGAAATTAAGCCTGTGTAAATATTCACTAAGACTATTATTGTATTTGGCTCTGTAGATGGTAGTATGTCCCCCAAACCTGTTAGATTGTATCACTGCCTTCTATGTAGTTACACTGTGGAGTCTTTAACACTGATTCTGACTAAAAAATAAAATAAAGATACATATAGCCTGATTTCTAAGTTAAATGATAAAGTTATACCTTGACTAGATTGTAGGTGTGGTTTGTTGAGAAATGTTCCAGGTCTCCAGAATTTGGGTACAGATACAGACTACAGTGAATATAAACTCACATCTCTTTTTGAAATATCTTCATTTATTTTCAAATCAAATACTAGCAGATATACATATACATATATATATATATATATATATATATATAGTTCTTGAAAAAAGAGTTCTATTTCTCATGGCACCTGCCATTTGGTAGATCTCATTAGCATAATATCATTTGGATGCATTTATATATTCATGGCACAGCCAACTGAACAGACAATGAGAAGTATTTGAATTGCTTTTCATTGAAAATATTCTATCAGTGTGACTGTCAGAGTGAATGAATCTTTACAAACCATATTAGCAGTTAGACCAACTAGAAGTAAAGTAAATCAAGTGGCATATACCCTAGCCTAATATAAAGGAAGTAATATTTGTTTCTGAATCCGTTTTTTTTGTTAATTTATACTAAAAGGTGGAAAATCATAAATCCTCACTGTTATTTCCAAGAGGACATAGTCACAGAAGAAATATAAGAATGTATCTAATTTCAAAATTTTGTGGTTATTTTACATTTCATGTACATATGTCTTGCCTCCCCAACTAAGTTTTAAAATCTGTGGTGGCAGGGAAAATGTTTTTGAAAGTAGGTGTCTGACTGAGAGCTCTTGGAGGACTCTTAGTCATCATTTTATCTGTTTACTAATTACTTTGGCTGGTGCATAGACCTCATTGCTGCATTGAGGAAAAGCATGAACAAATGGCATAATTAATTTATAAATACATTGACGTAATTGTTGCTAATTTAAATACTATTTCCTGATGTACCCTCATTTTTGCCATTAATGTTTCCATGGAGCAAAAGTAAACAATTACAGCAACCTGAGACGTGTTGTGTATCTGGGGACTTTTACTTTTTTATAAAGGTGGAAGAGTGTAAAATGAATAAATAAAAGCACTGATACGACATTTAGACCTTCTTAACCAAGCAGAGTGACAACTCAGAACCATAAAGGTAAATGGACATAATGTGAAAACTACTGATATTTTCACTTTCATCTCTTAGTTTGAGTCTTTGTAAAAGTTTTTAGATTGTATGGAAACCTGGGAATTGTCTTCCCTTTAGTTTGTGTCTGGGAAATATCACAGCTGTTCATTAACATATGAATTTAGCAGAGATTCAAAATTCCCCAATCATTGTTATCTCTGACTATATTCTTTGTTGTAAAGGGAAGTGAGTTGTTATTTTATTTATCTGAAGATTGCACTGTGTGTCAGTAAGATAAGCAAAGTGTCAGGAATAATCATACCAAGTGCTATTTACCACAATAGCATCCAATTATGCTCTACGTGTCTTTCATCGAGAAAAAAAGTGAAGGAGTTTTTAAATTACTTACCATGACTTGATGAGTTGAGCATTTTAATGAAAATTGCTTAAACTCTGAGTAAGATCATTAGAGATACTAATAAGATAGATTTCAGGCCTGTCATATGTCACAGCACATAGATTCCAGGAAAATTCCTAGAAGGTAGAAAAATTTACTTTAGCTTTCAAAGTCCAAAGAGTTCACATTAATTTGGGTGAAACAAGACATAAATATATATAAATATCAAAGAGCTAACATTTGTCTCTGGGGATTTTCATATCTTGGAGGTTAAGAAATGGGCTTCCTTAGTGAAACTGTGAATAACTCCCTGGGGAGACACCTCTCTGCTTGCCTCTTCCTTCCTTTCCATAGTTCCCTCTGATTTTTCTTTTTCCCTCCTCATCTCTACCACAGACAGTCTAATATAAGTTCAGGGATGGTTACAGGACTATGTTCTGGGAAGCATAACAAAACTAACCAGAACTATTACATAAAAGTATGTTTATTAATAGATACAGAGCCAAACAAAGCAACAGCGTTTTTGTTTTTTCCATTCTCTTTTATGGGGAAGTTGCATTCTGCCAAGGCAAGTGCAGCAGCCTCTTAGAAAAGTAAGTTTAACAGAGTGTTAAAGGAATAAGAGAGAATGGAGTAAAATATCTATTTTAATACAAGATTTTTATTTCAAAAAGAGGGAAAAGGAAAATGATGAAAGGAACTTATTTCCCATTATATACATTTATACATTCAGTGTGTACTTACTCTGGCAATCTGAAATATATGGCTCTATTTTAGCTTTTAGTTTATAATTATTGACCTCATTCTAACAGTATAAAGCCTGTGAATAGTCTGGATTGAATACGTCGCACCCCCACAGAAAAAAAAGCAAATTCGTTAGTCTGAATTCATTAGCCTGAAATTTCATATGTTCTCACTCATATTTCTAGTAGGACCCTCACACCACATGTTCACCTAGATGTGATTACTCTCCACAATTGGTGGGTTGAGCCAAGGGACACATTTTCAAGAATTTTGCAGTCTAGTTCTTAAACATTTTTAGCTTGACATAGGCCACAGTGGAGGTATTTGTACCATGGAAATCGGCAAATGCAACAAATATTTGTTTGTTTTTTTCTTCAAAGAGCCAGTGGTTAAACATTTGGTAACATACCCCTGCTCAATTCTTTAAACACCCCTGCACTCTTCTGGCCGTGTGCCTGTGGCATTCTGTTTTGTCCCTGGATGCCTCCTTTCTATCTTTGTTGAATTGGATCTGTAGTGTCCATCTTCCCCAAGATCCCACTTAATTGTCCTAGTTCTGGCTCATATTCTCTTCTCTTGATACCTTCTTTCTGTCTTTTGAGATGATCTACATCTGTGGCACATGCAGCCCAAGTTCCATGCTGTGATCAATCCTTCTTATTACGAGTCCTAACATTTGGATCACTACGGCTTACCCTTCCTCTCTAACTGCTCAAAATTCAGCAGTAAAAAATGTTCAGATTTATCAAGTCACTTTTACTACTCTTCTGTTCTTATTTGGTAATGCCTAAACATGTATAGGCTAAAGCAAACTGTAGAAATTCTAATCTAGTGAGAACAGATGTTTTCTAAGTATGAAACTATGTCTCCCCTTCAAAATTCCTTTTATAAAGTTTGCTGTGTTGATGTGGTGGGAGGAGGTTACTCAGGTAAAGAATTTCTAGTGTAAATGCTACCAGGATGCTACTTTTGCAAAATGCTACTTTTGCTCTCTCCTTAGCACTACGTCATTTTGTTTAGAGCTACTTCCAGTTGGCCTCTAGGAAAGCTACTTAGTGGCAGCAGGTGAATGTTAAAAGACAAGCTTAGACTGTTTTCTTTTAGTTTAAATGTTACATGTTCACCATCATGAAAACTTAATTAACAAACATATACAAATATTTCTTGTTTTGTGTATTTTGAGTGTCTAAATTTAACCAATATAAAACTAGTTTAGTTATTTACTTTTTTCTCAACAAATACATAAATATTAATTGTGTACTCTGTACCTGGAGCTGGAGACATAGTAGGGGCATAAGAAAGTTCCATGCTCATATGGATTCCATTATGATAGGTGAGAGAGACAACTGTCAACTGAAAAAATATGTAGACACAGTGATAAGTGCTATAAAGAACAATAAAGCAGGATAAGAGGATTAAGGACACTCAGTATTTAGTTATAGAATAATTTGCTTCTAAAAGTAATCTTCATAATAACCTGTTCTAAAATATCCTGTGTAACAGGCAGTTTCAATCTGTTAACACCTCTCTGCTAAAGCCTCCTACAAATGTACGCAAGTGCTTTGCTAGCCTACATAGCTGCCATTTACCAATGTTGCCAAAATTTTCTATATGTAGTCTAACATCTAATCTTCCTGACATTCAATATTTAGGTGTTATTACTCCTGTTTTGCAGATGTGGAAAGTAAAGTATTTTTTTTAATGTTTACCAGGTTACCTATCAATCAAAGTACTGAACCACCATTTGAAATTAACTTAATTCTGTGTGATACTATGTTCCATATCTAGCTAATGAATTTCATCCAATTAAAAAAGAAGGGGCCTGTTTAAACACACACACACACACACACACACACACACACATTACAAATATGGTGATCAACTAAACCTTAGTATGTGGTGGAATAGTATCTCAATAAATTTATTTATGTGAATTTTTCCCCATCTATATTTATTTAAACCTGTGACCTTCCCTCTGTTCCCTTAGGTAAACCGTAAGTCTTCTGTCTTCTTAAGATGTTCTTAGAGCTAAACACAGTTAAATAAATTAAGCCCGTCATTTTTGATGTTCAAAATTCAAGGTCTAGGTATAGTATTAAAATAGTTTTAAAGTCTTCCTGGCTAAGTAATCCCAGAAAGTTTTAAAGTTTTAAAGTTCTATCAAATAGCAGAGAGTCCCTGTACCATACTTATAGCAAAAACCTGAAGGCACAGCAAAAATTCAGTTCCCCCATGTCATGAAATGACAATGGGCTAGACAGCCTCAGTTTTATCTGTAACCCTGATTTCGTGTGTGCTGGAGTATGGTTTTATAAGGATGGTAAAGAGCCTCAAGCAGCCTGAAAGATTTCCAGGCAACCTTCAGTGTGGTACAGAAGTGGTTGAAAGAAAACTGGACTTAGAAAAGGCTTGCATTCAGGAACAAGGAACAAACACATCAGCAACCCTAAAGGTGAGGTAGGACAAGGATGTTTTATGAATGCCAGCATGTAGAGATGACGCAGTTCAAGGAAAAGGCATTCTACCCAATGCCTTGGTGTTGGGTTGCACCCTGCAGGCCTGCAAGCCATGTACTTGCCCAGCATTGAGAGAGAAGGAAGAGCCCAGTTAGCGACAGAGACATCAATGGTTTAATGGATTGGGGGATCTTACATGTCTGAAGCAAGGTCCTGAAGCAACACTGCACCATGTGGCAGATGGCTGGCAGGACATGGTATCAGTCTTTGCTGCCGGGGGAGGGTGAATGCTACCCATTATAGGGGGAATTGACGTAAGGTTGGCTTATAGGTTACCAGGGAAACTAGCAGAGGGGCACGCCCCTCATTGCCCCTTTGATAAGCGGTATTCTGATCTAAAGATATTTTGATCTAAAGATTAGAGCAGTCACTAGCTGGGGCCAGGGACAAGTATGTGGGAAGGTCAGTCACCTGAGTAGGATGTAAATGAAGCAGGCACCAGACCAGCAGGAATGTACAGAGAGCAAGAGAACAGCCATCTTGGGTGGCCTGATCATTCACTTGGGGTAGCAAAGGCTATCTGGATATAGATGCAGCTCAATGCAAGTAGGTGAGAGTGTGAGTGCTGGGATTATTCTGGATGGACAGAACTAGGTTCCAGACACCTGATGGAATGAAGCCTTGAAATAGGACACTGAATTGTGTTTTTGAAATGTAATATCACATTTCTTGCCAATTTAGTTTGGTGGGCAAAGTTTGTAGCCACTACAGAGGGGGTGTAATCTTAGAATTAAAACATTCTAAAATATTTAAGAGTTAGAAACCACTCTCTTTACATTAAAAGATAGGGACTTATAACAACAGCCTATAGCAGAAAATAAAGCATTTTATTATTGGTAGATGTGATAGGTAAAAAGAAAAAAAAAAGAGTAATACCTCCAGCTTTTGGACTGTAGAACATAAGAGTGGGAATCCCAAAGTACTGTTTAAAACTTGGGGAAGGGAACAGTGGTGTCTCGTATTCAAATCAAATGCTGGACTTGAATTAGCTTAGATTTATGTAGGATTTAACACAGAGGAGATTCAGAAATGGACAACACAGAGAAACTTAAAAAAAAATTGCTGACCAGAACCTGTATAGAAATATTATCAGGGGGTGCCAACTGGTGCCAATTGCTAAATAATTAATCACAAAAAAGACCATCATTGAAAATTAATCAGGTTTGGTAGCATTTATGTATTTCCTGTTTTACTAATTGAGAATTTTTGTCATTTTATTAAATAATAGAAGATAACATAAAGCAATACTCTGTGCATTCACACTTATGACACACTTCTCTTTCCTTTTACCTAGTTATAAACTATTTTTTTCTAATCATTGGCATTAGACAGAATTAGGTCCTAGAGTCCAAAATGCTTATTTAAATAAGATAATTTAGCCATTTATTCCTAAAATTTGATGCTCTAGAAAAATATGGTAATGGTAAGCATAGGTTTCAGAGACCTCTTTTGCATGGTAAAAAGTATAATTTGATTTGAGACAAGTTTGTCGTGTGTTGCTTTTTACATGAAAAGAAAGAATGTCTCTGTCTTTCAGTCTTCAATTTCCAGTGTCGTCTTTTAGAGCGGCAATTCCTTGCAAAATGTAAGTCTCAAGCTACACTGAAGAATCTATTTTTATAGAAGGAAATATCCTTCTGTATGATCCTCAAATGAAAAGCTGTCATCCATCTTCTGAATAGGCTTTATCCCGCCTTCAATGGCTAGTTTTTGAAACTGCTGATGACTCGAAGCAATTCTTTATAACTCCCTAAATAAAGACATCAGTCTATCACCAAAACACAGTACCTGAGCTGGAAGGGGCAGCTGTCTCCAAGGTGGAGGTGGGGAAGAAGAGCACTTACCAGCTTAGTTAAAAGCTGCTCAGTGTTATTATTGAGTGTGTGTCAATGTGATGTGTCCTTACAATGTAAAATGCTGCTTCAAGCAAAAGTTTTTTCTTCTTTTTCTTCTTAATTTATGCTATATTAACCTAAGTATATAAACTCTTCTGTGCAAAAGATTCTTACCCTACCATCAAAGGTAATTAAAGTCGAAAACGAAACTTCAAAGCCAAACTGAGCACTGAATCTTAAAATGATCAGTTCATTTTAGGATTAAAGAAAAAGCATTATTCAGAGTTTCTTAGAGAAAAGCAAAGGTGAAACAAAAAAGTCTATAGTTCCTCATCCACATAGCCTACCCTCCCTCACCCTGACCTTGCCTCTTTATTGTACTCTTTATGTGAAATAGGATATATTGTAATTAGAATCAGTGAAAAAGTACAGTGTGATAAGCTATTCAAAAGCAAATGGATAGAGTGAGAATTCATCTTTCACGTAGCTTATGTATTTTCTTCATAGGTTCCCTTCCTCCCTTGCGCTGCTTCTTGGAAAGGTTTAAAGATCTTTTTCTTTCTATGTTTTGAAAAATCATAAAAATGCACCTTAGTATAGATCTTTTAAAAATCTGTTTTTGCTGGGCATTTTAGTTCGGCTTCTATAATATGTAAAATCATGATCTTCAGTCCTAGGAAATGTTCTGGAACTATTTCATTGAAGATTTCCTCTCTTTGATTTTCTCTTTTCTCTTTGTTCACTCTGTTAGATGGGTCTCCTGATATGCCATTTGTTTTTTTTACCCCATTCAGTGTCTCTCTCTCTTTGTTTCTCTCCCTTCCGTCTGTCTATCACACATACACTTATACATACACACACACGCGTACACACACAAGATGTCTTCTCTTTTAACCTTGGTTATGAAATGAAGTATCAGTAAGATATTTGATAGCATGGTCCTTTTCTACTCTTCCCCTCACTTTTTGTGGTAGGCCATAGATAGATAGATAGATAGATACAGATTTTAATCTGGAAAACTCGGGTTTCTCCATCGAATGATTTTCTATAATTCTCTGATAATGTGTTTATTTCTGGAGCTCATATTAATTTATCAGAACTCCTAATTAGATACTTAAATTCATTGACTTTTACTTACCACATTTCCTATGACATTCTCTTTTTGTTCTCTTTCCTAGAAAATTTTCTTGACTTCTTTTAAACACTGTGTTGAATTTTCAATTTCTACTTTTGTATTTTTAACTTTTAGGAGAGCTTTCTGCTATTTTCTGATTATATACCTTTCTACTGTAGTAACTTGTTTTTATTTCATGAATGTAATATCTTATCACTTTGTGAATTGTGTGTTGATTCTTTCTTCTCTATTATTTCCATTTCCTACTAGGTGTTTTTATTTATTGTTGTTTGTTTGATTTATTTATACTGTCTTTCAGACTAGATAATCCAATGCCTATTCTGTTAATATTTGAGAGTAAAGCACTGAAATTTAATGATAAGATCTGTGTATGGATACATGTGTCAGAGAACTTTTAAATTGTAATTTTTAGTGTGGTATAATTGTGGGGTGATCTTGTCATTCTACAGGGAGAATTATCAAATATGAGTATTGGATATGATTTTTTTCTTGGTATATTTGTTTCCTTCAGATATAAATACTCCTTTTTCTACCCAGTGAAATAAATCTATCTACCAGAGTTCTATAACCACAGTAAAGAAAGTGAGTCAGAGGAGAGGATGGGTCTCACCCCTCAATTTGTATTATAGCCATTATTTGTCCAGGTAATGCATGTGTATGTATTTACATATCTATATAGTTATATATATGACACATATGAAAATTACCAACCTGAGAAATGTAAATATAAAATACCTGCATCTATACCAGCATAGTCATTTTCTAAAGTTATGTTTTTCCTTATACAATGTGACTGTACTTTTTGTCAGCTAAAGAGGAAGTGTAACCATCCAGAAAAATTGCTGGCCTCCTAGAAGTGTTTCCAAAACATGACTCTGCATTAGAATCAACTGGAGGGTGGTAGTGTACTATATTTGACTATTTCCCAAACCATGCTTACTAGGTCAGAATTTTGGGTTCTGAGGCTCTGGGATCACCTTAATTATCATAATTTTTATTTTACCCACTCTTTCTGATGCAGCTGAACCAGTGAGAAGCATATCGTAATAAGTGGCCAATAGTAAAGAACTTACAAAAATAAACTATCAGAAGTAAATTATCACAGCAGTAAAAAGCAATAAATTGGGAAAATTTCCTTCTTCCAAATTCTAGTTCTTTAAACTGGGATTCTTCTAGGAAGTGTTTATTTCTGTACCAAACAACCAGAGTAAAAAAGGAGAAAAAATGCAAAAGTTTACTTTTCTCCAGTGAAGAGCTCTGAGAAGCATCATAGTGAAGAACTGTGAGGCTGGATTTATCAGCTCAGTCATTGGTCAATGTGATCAAAATGATGAGAAAACAGGACTTACAACCTAGGTCATTGACCCCATGACCAGGCAATTTAAATTATTGTTCATAGAATATCAGGAGAACTTACATGTATATTTTAGGCTAGTAGTCAATAACTAAAGTCAATAGACAAGTATTTTCCAAACTTGCTTAATCCTTAATATCACCTGGTATATTTGTTAAAAATAAAGATTTCTAACCCTAATAAAAATTACTACACCTTAGAATTTAGGCTCTATATAATATTCATGAAAATCTGTATTTTTAGCAAATGCTTCATGATTTTTAAAAACAGGCATATTTGGATAACCTTGTGCTAGGCTCTCAAATTCATGATGTCAAGGACATGTGCTTTTTTTTTTTTTTTTTTTTTTTTTTTTCTGGGGTTTAAATAAAAAAAAGGAGTGTTGTTTTTTTTTTTTTTTTTTTTTTTTTGTCCTGGGATTCAAATTGCCTGACACTGAAGCATTCAATGCATAATTATGGGTAAGTAATTTTTTGCCAAGTAGTGTAAATTGCCCTCTAATGGAGAAGTTTATATTTAAATATAAACGATTTATATTTATTGTCTAACTGAAATATTTGGAATTAACCTTCTCTTAATTATTGCTTTATACATTCAATTTAGGCTTTATTTATTTATTTTGGCATCATGAAAATTTTTAGTTGTTGTCCAACTGACAGATAAAAATGGGTATCTTATTATATATTTTTTCCTTCGAAGACTCACTTTTTTACTTTTATTTTAATATTTTTTAACATCTTTATTGGACTATAATTGCTTTACAATGTTGTGTTAGTTTCTGCTGTATAACACAGTGAATCAGCTATATGTATACATATATCCCCATGTCCCCTTCCTCTTGTGCCTCCCTCCCACGCTCCCTATTCCAGTCTTCTAGGTGGTCACAAAGCACCAAGCTGATCTCCCTGTGCGATGCAGCTGCTTCCCACTAGCTGTCTATTTCACATTTGGTAGTGTACATATGTCAGTGCTACTCTTTCACTTCATCCCAGCTCACCCTTCCCCCTCCCCATGTCCTCAACTCCATTCTCTACATCTGCGTCATTATTCCTGTCCTGGCCCTAGGGTCATCAGAACCATTTTTTTATTTAAATTCCATATATATATGTGTTAGCATACGGTATATGTTTTTCTCTTTCTGACTTACTTCACTCTATATGACAGACTGTGTAGGTCCATCCACCTCACTACTAATAACTCAATTTCGTTTCCTTTTATGGCTGAGTAATATTCCATTGTATATATGTACCACATCTTCTTTATCCATTCATCTGTCAGTGGACACTCAGGTTGCTTCCATGTCCTGGCTATTGTAAATAGTGCTGTAATGAACGTTGTGGTACATGTCTCTTTTTGAGTTATGGTTTTCTCAGGGTATATGCTCAGTAGTGGGATTGCTGGGTCATACAGTAGTTCTATTTTTAGTCTTCTAAGGAACCTCCATACTGTTCTCCATAGTGGCTATATCAATTTACATTCCCACCAACAGTGCAAGAGGGTTCCCTTTTCTCCACACCCTCTCCAGCATTTATCATTTGTAGATTTTTTGATGGTGGCCGTTCTGACTGGTGTGAGGTGATACCTCATTGTAGTCTTGATTTGTATTTCTCTAATGATTAGTGATGTTGAGCATCCTTTCATGTGTTTGTTGGCAATCTGTGTATCTTCTTCGGAGAAATGTCTGTTTAGAACTTCTGCCCATTGTTGGATTGGGTTGTTTCTTTTTTTGATATTGAGCTGCATGAGCTGCTTGTATATTTTAGAAATTGACCCTTTGTCAGTTGCTTCATTTGCAAAGATTTTCTCCCATTCTGAGGGTTGTTTTTTCATCTTGTTTATGGTTTCCTTTGCTGTGCAAAAGTTTTTAAGTTTAATTGAGTCCCATTTGTTTATTTTTTTTTATTTCCATTACTCTAGGAGGTGGGAAAAAAAGGATCTTGCTGTGATTTATGTCAAAGAGTGTTCTTCCCATGTTTTCCTCTAAGAGTTCAATAGTGTCTGGCCTTACATTTAGTTCTTTAATCCATTTTGAGTTTATTTTTGTTATGGTGTTAGGGAGTGTTCTAATATCATTTTTTTTACATGTAGCTGTGCAGTTTATCAAGCACCACTTATTGAAGAGGCTGTCTTCTCCACTACATATTCTTGCCTCTTTTATCAAGGATAAGGTGACCATATGTGTGTGGGTTCATCTCTGGGCTTTCTATCCTGTTCCATTCATCTATATTTCTGTTTTTGTGCTTGAACCATACTGTGTTGATTACTGTAGCTTTGTAATATAGTCTGAAGTCAGGGAGTCTGACTCCAGCTCCGTTTTTCTTTCTCAAGATTGCTTTGACTATTCAGGGTCTTTTGTGTTTCCATATGAATTGTGAAATTTTTCGTTCTGCTTCTGTGAAAAATGCCATTGGTAGTTTGATAGGGATTGCATTGAATCTGTATATTGCATTGGGTAGTATAATAATTTTCACAATATTGATTCTCTCAATCCAAGAACATGGTATATGTCTCCATCTGTTTGTATCATCTTTAATTTCTTTCATCAGTGTCTGTATAGTTTTCTGCCTACAGGTCTTTGGTCTCCTTCGGTAGGTTTATTCCTAGGTATTTTATTCTTTTTGCTGCAGTGGTAAATGGGAGTGTTTCCTCAATTTGTCTTACAGATTTTTCATCATTAGTGAATAGGAATGCAAGTGATTTCTGTGCATTAATTTTGAATCCTGCTACTTTACCACATTCATTGATTAGCTCTAGTAGTTTTCTGGTAGCATCTTTAGGATACTCTATGTATAGTATCATGTCATCTGCAAACAGTGACAACTTTACTTCTTTTCTGATTTGGATTCCTTTTATTTCCTCTTTTTCTCTGCTGTGGCTAAAACTTCCAAAACTATGTTAAATAATAGCGGTGAAAGTGGGCAACCTTGTCTTGTTCCTGATCTTAGAGAAAATGGTTTCAGTTTTTCACCATTGAGAACGATGTTGGCTGTGGGTTTGTCATATATGGCCTTTATTATGTTGAGGTTAGCTCCCTCTATTCCTACTTTCTGGAGGGTCTTTGTCATAAATGGGCGTTGAATCTTGTTGAAAGGTTTTTCTGCATCTATTGAGATTATCATATGATTTTATCCTTCAGTTTGTTAATATGGTGTATCACATTGATTGATTTGTGTATATTGAAGAATCCTTGCATTCCTGGGATAAACCCCACTTGATCATGGTGTATGATCATTTTAATGTGCTGTTGGATTCTGTTTGCTAGTATTTTGTTGAGGATATTTGCATCTATATTCATCAGTGATATTGGCCTATAGTCTTCATTTTTGTGACATCTTTGTCTAGGTATCAGGGTGGTGGTGGCCTCATAGAATGATTTTGGGAGTTTTCCTCCCTCTACTATATTTTGGAAGAGTTTGAGAAGGATTGGTGTTAGCTCTTCTGTAAATATTTGATAGAATATACCTGTGAAGCCATCTGGTCCTGGGCTTTTGTTTGTTGGAAGGTTTTTAATTACAGTTTCAATTTCAGTGCTTGTGATTGGTCTGTTTATATTTTCTATTTCTTTCTGATTCAGTCTTGGATGGTTGTACTTTTCTAAGAATTTGTCCATTTCTTCCAGGTGTCCATTTTATTGGCATATAGTTGTTTGTAGTAGTCTCTTATAAGCCTTTGTATTTCTGCAGTGTCAGTTGTTACTGCTTCTTTTTCATTTCTACTTCTGTTGATCTGAGTCTTCTCCTTTTTTCCTTGATTAGTCTGGCTAATGGTTTATCAATTTTGTTTATCTTCTCAAAGGACCAGCTTTTAGTTTTATTGATCTTTGCTATTGTTTCCTTCATTTCTTTTTCATTTATTTCTGGCCTGATCTTTATGATTTCTTTCCTTCTGCTAATTTTGGGGCGGGGGGTTCTTTTTCTTTCTCTAATTGCTTAAGGTGTAAGGTTAGGTTGTTTATTTGAGATGTTTCTTGTTTCTTGAGGTAGGATTGTATTGCTATAAACTTCCCTCTTAGAACTGCTTTTGCTGTGTCCCATAGGTTTTGGGTGTTGTGTTTTCATTGTCATTTGTTTCTAGGTATTTTTTTATTTCCTCTTTGATTTCTTCAGTGATCTCTTGGTTATTTGGTAGTGTATTGTTTAGCCTCCATGTGTTTGTTTGTTTGTTTGTGGTACGCGGGCCTCTCCCTGCTGTGGCCTCTCCCTTTGCAGAACACAGGCTCAGAGGCCATGGCTCATGGGCCCAGCTGCTCCGTGGCATGTGGGACCTTCCTGGACTGGGGCACGATCCCATCTCCCCTGCATTGGCAGGCGGACTCTCAACCACTGCGCCACTAGGGAAGCCCTTTGTGTTTGTATTTTATGCAGATTTTTTCCTGTAATTGATACCTCATCTTATAGCGTTGTGGTCAGATAAGATACTTGATACAATTTCAGTTTTCATAAATTTACCAAGGCATGATTTGGCACCCAAGATATGATCTATCCTGGGGAGTGTTCTGTGAGCACTTGAGACGAAAGTGTATTCTGTTGTTTTTGGATGGAATGTCCTATAAATATCAATTAAGTCCATCTTGTCTAATCTGTCATTTAAAGCTTGTTGTTTCCTTATATATTTTCATTTTGGATGATGTGTCCATTGGTGAAAGTGGGGTGTTAAAGTCCCCTACTATGATTGTGTTACTGTAGATTTCCCATTTTATGGCTGTTAGCATTTGCCTCATGTATCGAGGTGCTCCTATGTTGGGTGCATAAATATTTACAATTGTTATATCTTCTTCTTGGATTGATCACTTTATCATTATGTAGTGTCCTTCTTTGTCTCTTGTAACAGTCTTTATATTAAAGTCTATTTTGTCTGATATGAGAATTGCTATTCCAGCTTTCCTTTTATTTCCATTTGCATGGAATATCTTTTTCTAGCCCCCTTCACTTTCAGTCTGTGTTTGTCCCTAGGTCTGAAGTGGATCTCTTGTAGACAGCATATATATGGGTCTTTTTTTGTATCCATTCAGCCAGTCTGTATCTTTTGGTTGGAACATTTAATCCACCTAAATAAGGTAATTATCTATATGTATGTTCCTATTACCATTTTCTTAATTGTTTTGGGTTTGTTTATGTAGGTCTTTTCCTTCTCTTGTGTTTCCTGCCTAGAGAAGTTCCTTTAGCATTTGTTGTAAAGCTGGTTTGGTGGTGCTGAATTTTCTTAACTTTGCTTGTCTGTAAAGGTTTTAATTTCTCTGTCAAATCTAAATGAGATCCTTGCTGGATAGAGTAATCTTGGTTGTAGTTTTTGCGCTTTCATCACTTTAAATATGTCCTTCCACTTCCTTCTGGCTTGCAGAGTTTCTGCTGAAAGATCAGCTGTTAAGCTTATGTGGTTTCCCTTGTATGTTATTTGTTGTTTTTCCCTTGCTGCTTTTAATATTTTTCTTTGAATTTAATTATTGATAGTTTGATTAATGTGTGTCTTGTTGTGTTTCCCCTTGGATTTATCCTGTATGGGACTCTCTGCACTTCCTGGGCTTGATTGACTATTTCCTTTCCCACGTTAAGGAAGTTTTCAAGTATAATCTCTTCAAATATTTTCTCAGACCCTGGGACCCCTATAATTCGAATGTTGGTGGATTTAATGTTGTCCCAGAGGTCTCTGAGACTGTCCTCAATTCTTTTCATTCTTTTTTCTTTATTCTGCTCTGCAGTAGTTATTTCCACTTTTTTATCTTCCAGGTCACTTATCTGTTCTTCTGCCTCAGTTATTCTACTATTGATTCCTTCCAGAGAATTTTAACTTCATATATTATTCATCATTGTTTGTTTGTATTATTCATCATTGTTTGTTTGCTCTTTAGTTCTTCTAGGTCGTTGTTAAATGATTCTTGTATTTTCTCCATTCCATTTCCAAGATTTTGGATCATCTTTACTATCATTACTCTTAATTCTTTTTCAGGTAGACTGCCTATTTCCTCTTCATTTGTTTGGTCTGGTGGGTTTTTACCTTGCTCCTTCATCTGCTGTGTATTTCTCTGTGGGCAGATAGGGAAGGAATCCCCTCTCCTCGCACACCCTGAAACAATGTTCTCTTTACTGTTAGGCAGGTCCAGAGTTTTTCTTCGCTCCCGGCTAGCTGTGGCACACTGGCCCCCTTCAGGCTGTGTTCACACAGGCAACCCCAGTCCTCTTCCAGAGATCTGACCTCTGAAGCCTGAGCGTCAGCTCCCAGCCCCCACCCACCACAGCAGGTGAGCAGAGAAACCTCTCGGCTGGTGAGTGCTGGCTGGTACCAATCCTCTGTGCGGGAATCTCTCCGCTTTGCTCTCTGCTCCCATTGCTGCGCTCTCCTCCGTGGCTCTGAAGCTTCCCCCCTACCTGCCCCCCACCCACACCGTCTCCACCAGTGAAGGGGCTTTCTGGTGTGTGGAAACTTTTCCACCTTCACAGCTCCCTCGCAGAGGTGCAGGTCCCGTTCCTATTCTTTTGTCTCTATTTTTTTCTTTTTCCTTTTGCCCTACCTAGGTACTTTGGTATTTTCTTGCCTTTTGGGAAGTCTGAGGTCTTCTGCCAGCGTTCAGTAGGTGTTCTGTCGGAGTTGTTCCACATGTAGGTGTATTTTTGATGTATTTGTGGGGAGGAAGGTGATCTCCATGTCTTACCCTTCGCCATCTTGAAGGTCCCCCAGAACATTATAATTCTTAACTGCGTTATTTTCCCCTCATTGTCTGGAAGTTTTACATCTAACTTGTATTGCATTCAAATTTAATTTGAAGTTTAAAAAAGAGCTGGAATGTAAATATTTATATCTATGTTTCTCTAATTAAGAACACTGAAGTTATATCCTGTTTTTAAATACCTTGTAGGGTAAAATTAGAAATTTATCATCTTTTGTGTTGCTAAATTTTAAAGGTCCCAGGAATGTGCAGATTTTAAGCACAAGTATTATTTTTATTATTTCACTATCTGACAGGCATTTGTCTTATTTTAGTTTTACCTCCATTGAGAATATCCTATACAAAGTATTATCACTTGTTATTCTTTCCACCGGACAGAGCTGTAATAGTACTTCTCTGCAAGATTAATGCTTATATCTAATGCTTGTATAATGTTATATCTAACATCATTCCCTGATGGAATATATGCATAATTTGGAAAGAGTTTTCAATACTTTGCTCATTTTGAAAGTGGAGAAAAACAGTGTATTCAATCTCCTAGCTGTTCTAGTTCCATATTTATTTTGTCTATCATTTATTCTTCAAAGTATGATCACTTATAGGTTGCTGTTTGTTCGTTATATGATTAAATAAATTTACGTGATTGCAAGTATAATCTGGATTGGTAAAATGGGATTAGAAGTTTTGGTGTGGGTGTGGACAATATTATGCAATAATTTATATGTGGTTAGAAGACAGAAGGACTCCAGGAAGAATCAAGAAATTTCAAGTATTTCTGATTTGTACTCTCTTATCAAAAGTAAAGTCAGAATCCAAGAGTTTCAGCTAAGTACGATTGGCTCCACGTTGCATACAGAATAAAATCCTTCTAAGTCTGACTTGTGACTTCTGACTTTGACTATGAGGATAGTCTTAGAATACAGGATTGTCTTATCTGAAACCAAGCTCCCACCAAATTTGACTTCTCTCTACTGAAAACTGACCTCATTTTCTCACTGACTGCTTTCCCAAGTTTTCTGATTTGAATGTTTTACTTCCTCCTCTCTAACAGTGCTCATTTTTAAAAGTCTAGCTAAAATTCCATGTCCTAATGCCTTCTGTAAACACATTATTTGTAGGTGATCTTATTCTCCTCCAAGCTCTGATATGTGTCCAAACCAGTTTTTAACTAATTATGAATTAAAGTTTTTATTGAGATAATTGTAGATTCACCTACAATTAAAATAAATAATAGAGAGAGATCACACTGAGAATTGACATTGATAATACTCCACTGATCTTATTCAGAGTTCCCTTATTTAACTTGTATTCATTTGTGTGTATGTATGTGTGTGTGTGTGACTTTTAACTTTACTTGTCTCCGATATTGCTTACTACTTAAATATCATCTTTCTCTCTCCATATAGATTATGGCATTTGGGACCTGGGGTTATGCTATCTTTTTTTTAGGTAACTGACACTGCATTCAGACACATTACTTTATAAACAAAATTCATGTAATAAATAATATTGATTGATTGGTCAGGTATCGGGCTGATTATTTTCCTTCATTTCTCTACGTGTTTGAGCTTTGGAGATGGAGGCCACTATTATTTCTTTCTCAGGCAGTGATCCTCAACTATATACGAGAAAACTATAAAAATCAGTGAGGATACTTTTCAGTAATACCTTTTCTCAATTTGGAGTTCCTGATTTAGTAGCTATGGGGTTAGTTCTGAGAAACTGTGATTCTCTAGGTGTGTCTGTTGAGAGTCTGGCTTTGGCCATACAGCCCTAAGCCATTTGCTTTTATATCAGAATACTCTTTAGAGATTGAAAAACCAGAAAGAAAGCCTAGCGTGCTTATTTCTAGGATGTGATAAAGACAGGATGGTGTAAGTAAACTGAGTGATGTGTGAAGGATTACACTATTACAGAAATATTCTCAATATCTTGAGTTTATCAATGGTATAATTGCTAATCCTAAAAAGAGTGCTCCATGTCACCAAAAATTTGAAATTTGTGTATTAATTTATACATGCTCTGTAATTTTCCTTTGATTTATTCTATTCTCCTTCATTGCACTGGTACAAAGAATATCATGTTCCTGCAATCGGGATTATGAAATCTAAATCAAAAATTAAAAAGTAGGATTTTAGTAGGCATATAAAAGAACTCCCTAACTCTCAAGCTTAAACCACGTATTGATTATAAGAAATAAATTACTGAAAATAATTTTTAAAACTGGATTACTTATGGGCATATAAATAAAAATAGCATGAACATATGAAGTTTGGGGGTGATTGTAGCCTACAAATAGCTTTAATTATTATGACTTTTAACATTTACAAATATTAAATTATTTTGACATTATTAACAACTATTTATTAAGGTAAAGGTAAAAATGTAAAATTGAACAAAAAAGTGTTTGACACATATTAATTATATTATAATTATTATTATATCAGTATATAATACACAATATACATTATGCTATTAGCTACATATCATTCAGTTTAGTATATAACTATACATTGTTGTATAAAACCATATACTGTATGTTATATATATTTATAGCTATTTTAGATTATTCTAACATAGATTCCTTAGAAGTATAAAAGATATATAAATTAGGTACAATAATTATCCTTATAAGTAATACATCATTTTGTAAGTTGGAAAATTTGAAATCCTTGACAAAGTGTTCCCTAGATCAAACTTGGATAATACATAGTAGAAATAACAGAGATTTTTAGGACTTTTCAATGATTAAGTGATTTTTAAGTGAGATTTGATATGTAATTACATGTATTTAAGTTATTCTAGCAATGCAGGAACAAAGAGTAGTAGAATGTAAATATAGGAGTCATCTGTTTTTATTTCTATAATTAAATTTTTATGTTATTTAATTGAGAAATGTAAACACATTTTTTTCAATGTTGCTGAAACTAGACTATACAGGTCAAAAGAAGGAAAAGTTTTGGTGGGGGGAAAAAAGAGATACTTCCTTTGAATTGTTTGAGTAAAATCAAAATAACACATCTAGTTCTCTGAAATGATAGTCTTTTGTGAATACACAATGTAATGGTATCTGCCTATAATAATTAAACAAAGGAGTAAAATATTAGTATGGAATCATGGTGAATTAATAAATTGCATATAAAAATATACAAAATACAGTATAAGGAAAATGGAATATTTATCAGTTTATAAAATAATAACTTTTGAAAGTTACAGAGATTGAAAAGTATCACACAGAAAAGCACTGATATGATTATATTTCAGATTTTCTATATGAAAATAATTTAATGAAAAGGAATCAATAGGCTGGGGATATATTTTTATTAAGAATTAATTTAAAAGTATTATTTTAATAAATATGAAAAGTTTAATCTCATGTAAATGAGCAAATAATACAAACAATAGAAATAGAATTACAAATGGTAAATAATATCTAAAACTAAGGTTACTATTGCCAGTAATCAGGATATAAAAATTAAAAGTTTTGAGTTACTATTTAAAAAGTAGTGTATTGCCTCAAACACTAATTAATAGAATATTTCATGCCAGTAAACTACTGAATTTGATAAAATAGATTATTCATTGCTTGAAACAATATACCAAAAATATTTTCAATGATCATGTTCACATTGATTAAGCATGCCACTCTATAGAATTTATCCCAGAGAAATAATATTTTTTTCAAGAGATAAACAGGGTGATTGCATAAATGAATTTGCTTCACTGATATAATGCAATGAAGGAAACATAAATATTATAATTAAATAAATGAAAACAACCTAAATATCCCCAAACAAATGAAAAACTAGATTGTATTGCATTGAACTCATGGAATATTGGACAATAATTGAAGTTAAAATCATAAAGCCAATTCTAAAACATGAAAACCTGTATTATATGATATGAAAAATAATCAGAAGACAAAATTGTTTGGATAATATGATTATAAAAAGTTATATCATATATGAATCTTTGCATATGCACATAATAGCTTTCATTTTAGGTTGTGGGCTTACATTTCTACCTTTTTTACAAAATTATAAAAATCCTATCACTGTAAGAAATAATGTATTATTACATTTTTACCATCAAAGGGGAAAAAATGCTATTTCAGAAAAGTGAACAAAGACAATCTTTCAGTAAAGCAGGTATATAACCTAGTTAAATTTGCTTGAAATAATTAGAAAGCATACATTGTAATAAAATTTAAAAGGAAAGATAACAGATGTTAACTTTATTTCTTGGCTGCATGACTTCATAAAGTAATCTTTTTATTCAATAAATTAATGTCATAAAAGACATTGACTGCAGATGTATTATTGATTAAGTACAATAAATGTCAAACCAAATGGAAATAGTTAGCAAAAGAAATAATTATATATACATAAATTATGCGAGTATAATTTCCACACATATAGGTAAATAAAAAAATAAATCAATGAAGAGCAAACTCTAAAGTTTAACATTTACTCTGTAGTGTAAAAAGGTACAGAAAATATCTGTTCTGAAAGAAACACATTTTTAAAGGCAAATGTTCTAGGCATTAGACTTTGAAAAGATAGGAGAATGCTTTTTAATGAATGTGAAGTAATATTTCAAGGGAAAACTATTCTCTAATAGAGAGTTACTATTCATAGAAACTAATTATAAGAGAGGATTTCACTAATTTTAAAGGTGTCTGACCAAGGTGAAAAATTAACAATGAATCATATTGCCATTGGCTGATCATCTGGTGATGTGCCAGCACTTCATCATGTGTGTTTAAGAACCCATGGAGTTGATTGACCCACTCACCACAGATGCGTTCACCACAAGATTGCTGGGTGCTTGTAGAATGTGAAGTAATTAAATGGTATATTTAAAAATCCTAAATTACAATGAAAATTATTTTCTTTTTCACTGATATTCATAATTCTTTATAGTGAGAAGTAATTACTCTAAGTGATTAATTGACAGATAGACTTTAATTAGCTAATGCTGCATTTGTACTTTCATAATTTAAAGGGAATGCAAATGAATCAGTCATTAATAAAAATAATTTTTGATTGGATTGGCTTCCTTGAGATTAAAAAATGTGTTTCTTTCAAATATTTTCTTCTTCTGTAGAAAATATAAAAATTTTGACTATTTAAATTTGCTAGCATTTATCCAAATACTTTATGAGACAATAATTGACCTCATATCTTCATAGCTCAGATGAGGTTTGGTAATGTTTTGGCAAAATGTACTGATGACTTAGTATTGGAAAAAATAACAATTTTTTTTTTTTTTTTTGCGATACGCGGGGCTCTTGCTGTTGTGGTCTCTCCTGTTGCGGAGCACAGGCTCCGGACGCGCAGGCTCAGCGGCCATGGCTCACGGGCCTAGCCGCTCCGCGGCATGTGGGATCTTCCTGGACCCGTGTCCCTGCATTGGCAGGCGGACTCTCAACCACCGCGCCACCAGGGAAGCCCAACAAAACATATTTTTAAAATATAATTCTTCATTTTTGAACTAAAGAAATCTAAGCTTCTATATTGGACTATATCTTGTTCAATAAAATCATGCATGTTTTTAAAAGGACTCAAAACTGGCAAAAGGTTTTGCATGTCAAAACAGAAAAATCCTAAATTAGCACTTTTAAATAATACACAAAGAAGTTGGTTAGTGTGAAATAAATGTGATTTATGCAGGGAGCAATCCACACATATCAAAAGACAACAGTAACATTTTCTCTGTTGATGTTGAAAGTTTGACAAGCTTCTTAAATTTAATTTAACATAATTTCTTATATGATGTTTAATAAATGATGCATATGCTTTAAGTAATATTTTTTCCAAGGTACTTTTTATTAAAGATATTTCCTACATGACCAACATTTTTAAGAGGAAAAGATTCTTCTTTGAATTGGAAAGAATGATACCTAAAACCTCTAATATCTGTAAGAGAACACTGTCAGATTTTTACTTGCCAGAGGTTTTCCTACGTAGGTATGTGGGTGTGTGTGTGTGTATTTTCTAACAAAGGAGAACAAAATCTCAACCAGTACACTTGGAAGCATCTGTTATTTTTAGCCAGATTTATATATGTCTGTATGCTTCTTTTTCTACTAAGAGAAAATAGTAAACTGGGATAGTCAAAAGAAAAATTCAATTGTAGGATCTACCGAGACTACTTGTCACAGCAGTTCAATACCACAGGTTGATTAACTTGTTATGCATATATTATACTTATTTAATTTACACTTAAGAATGTTTTCCAAATTAGCTCTCAAGATAGAAGGTCGTTTTACTGATGTCTTTTTTCATAGCTCTTTGCAATCTCTAAAAATAATTCTGTCTTCTTATATTCTGCTTATGAGATTATTTCTAATATACCTCCTGGGAAATTCTCTTTGAAATTGCAACACTTAATGAAAAATATATACATATTCATCATTAAAAGGAAGATACTGAAAAAATGTTGCTGGTATATAATCACTCTGAGCAGAAGAATTATTTTTAACATGAAAGAAATCATTAACTGTAAATAATCCAGGGATCAAAGATCTGAGGGGAAAAAAAAAAAAGAAAAGTAAGCTAGAGGGCAGACTCTCCACCTTATGTGGGCTGAATGAAGGGGCTATCTGAAACACAAGCTCAGAGAGGAAAATAGCACAATTGTGCCAACACCAAGACTTCCTTCAGGATAGGCCAGGAAGCATTAAAGGAATCTACATCAGCTATTATAAGTAGTGGAAAGGAGTGTGATTTTTGGTTAACTGCTTTCTGCTTTAGCAAACATATTAATGATAAAGAATGTTTCTATAGTTCCAGCTAACCTTTTAATGAAGGGAAATAAATACATGGTTTTGGAAATTTATTTTCTTCACTAAAACTCTCTCACTCCATTTGAAAAATGAAGATTTTATTTAATGCATTTCCGGTCATACAAATTACACTGTAGATTTAGGGTTTTCAAAACAGATCATTAGGCTCAATCATGTCACTTTAGGATTTACTTTTAACAACTAATCCTACTATAACTAACTGTGTGCATTTAAAATTGAGCTCAATTTATGAAATTTAGCATTACATACATATTTTTCTCTACATGATATACTTTTGGAGATATATATATATTTGGATTATATATTATACATATATATATTAGAGTTTTATCAGAAAGCACCCATGTTAATTGTTAAAACATTTCTCTATTTTGAGAAATGCCACTGCGTCAGGGATATATTTATTTTCTGGACACAAATTTAAAACTTTTTGAAGTTGGCAAATAAATTTTTTGTATCACTCAGTTTTTAGAACCTTAGAAAAATGCAGTTAGAAAAATGAAATGATGAACAAATTCTAAGGTCATAGAAAGCTGGATAATTTTGTAAAAGTTAGTTATTATCTTTTAAGTTGACAATATTTAGCACAAAGACTATGATGAATAATAAAATATAGGAATGTATGTTTTTCAGGGTAATAGTGGGAATGAGATACTTTGAAAAAAGTTAAACTATTTTCTATTAACTGTTTCATGACCAATTAAAATATTAAGAACCTATAAATTAAAAACATGAAACATGATAGCAAAGTTAACTAGGTTTAGAAGAATCAAGAATATGTCCTCAAAATTATTTTATTTACATGATAGAGAGATAAATAGGGAGATATAAGAATAGAAGTACCTAACTACACAGAACTTCCAAAACAAACTAGATGTATTCATAAAGTATCATCATATAAATGGTTTGATGTTGTGGGCAAGTTTCCAGATCCACTCCACTGGCTTATTAAGTTCTGAACCATTTAGATTATCCATTTGTTCCTGAGAAGTAGAACATTGTCTTTGAAGTAAGAAAAAGATATTTAATGCTAACTTTGCTGTTTATTAGCACTCTGACATTGGGCAATTTAGAGAGCCTGAGCTGAAGATGGATCACATTGTCAAATATGAGAATAATAATACATAATCACAGAGTTATTGTGATAATTAAATTAAGTCATACATGGAATTACAGTGATGAGCAGTTACTAAGTGCTCAATCATATAATGTCTTTTTCTTTTACTTCCAAGACTCAGAAAAATGATTGAGTACCTATGTCCAGCGATGGACTGACCTGGGAATAATTTAGTTGAAGGTCAGTGTGTTTTCCCGATATTAACTGAATTTTGGTGCTTGTTTGGCCTGTAACGGATGCATACTACATATACAAAAGTGGGGCTTAAAACTACATCCTTGTCTGTTTCCACTGATTATAAACGGACTCCAAAAACTGTATAATGTGGGAATTAGTACTATTCATATTCCATCTCTAGCTGATAAGATCAGTGAGTACATTATGGCAAAATGACTCCTAGATAGAATATAGTCTTTATTTTCTCCAGTATATAACTTTTGTGGTTTTTATGATGCTTTCTTTTTGAACATTGATTGCAAGCAAAATGTTGTAACCATATTAAAAATTGATGTTTGAGATTTACTTACTACACTTAGGTTACACTGTGATCATCATTGAATAAATTTTTAGTCCTATGGGAATATTAAAGCTTTAACTTGGGTGACCATTTTGCAACATCTCTCCTCCAACCTTGACAAATTTACTTCAAATCCTAAATAAAATAAGTAAATTCAGAGGCAGGAATGGACCCAGTAATAACAGGTGCCATTTCTGTCCCCATCTTGTGCATCCAACATCAATACTACACCTAGGCCTCTACCAGAAGCAGTAACAAAAATCAGTCTTAACTTATATTTTAAGGAAGACAAATATATATAAACTCTATATCGTACGTATAACACCTTTCAGACAGGCTGTTATTTTTGTAGTATACTTGGGAGTTGGTATAATTATTGTTTGTTCTAAAAGATAGGAGATATAAATTTTCTTTTTAAAAGAAAATTTATTTACAAGAAAGAGAAAAATGCCATGGCTAGCTTGTTTTGATATATCAAACTGAGATTATTCTCATTTTCATAACATCAGTTTTACCTAGTGTACTTTAAAGTAAAATTTACAAAGATATGCAACATAGGAATAAAGCCATAACTTAATAGTATATTTGTATACATTCTCTTTGAATACTTTCCCATATTTGTTGATTGTTCAATTACTGATCTGAAACACAGATATTCCTTTACATTTTATTAAATTCAAGCTGACATCTGAAAATTATTCTTCCCTCTTTCAGCAAGCGTATTCCATTCAGAAACTAACATTATCAAGATGTTATTGGCACACCATGGTTTGCAATTAGAATAAACATTTAACTGAGTCTTCAGTTATTACTGTAATTTACTGTGTTATTATGTTTTCAGTAGCATAGAATAGAAACTCAGTAACAAAAGGACATTTTTTATTTGTGATTAAATTTATTGCCAACATGAAACAAAAATTTTGTATAGTTTCTTATATGAATTGTACTATTTTTAATAGGAGTTTTTTTTCTATTTGGTGAAACATAGTCAAGTACTGATATTTTTTAAGTGACACATAATTCATTTTGAGATATTGTGTCATTTTCTCTCAAGAATAACTTTAGGGGGCACTGTGCTGCCAGTAGAGAGCTCTCCCTGGACGCCAGATAGTATTGTTTTCTTTCTTTGCATATGAAAATATCTTAAAAAGTTTTTTAAGGAATCATGTCAAAAATATTAAACTTTTTTAAATTTGTGTTTTTCACTACAACACTGCCTAGAAAAGCAATTTTGAAAGTTGTTGGAGAAACTGTGTTTCTAGAAAAAAAAAGTTGCCTTTCAATAGTAACTTGGAGCTAAAGGTTGTTACCTCCAGTTTGTTTTGGATTTAGGAACCAAACCATCCAACAAGCAACATACACAGGAAAAAGCAGAAAAGCATCTCACCTGAGAGCAAAAGTGGTGTGGTAAGACTATTTACAGTAATAATTGACTGTATCGAAACAAACAAAAAAATCCTTGTTAGCTGTCTGTAAAATATAGCAGCTAGCCAGAACCAAAATTCAAGGTGTAGAGAATTTTTTACAAACTTTAGTTAACAGGAAAGCCAGCAGGAAAAGAGAAACAACAGTGACAATAACAAAAATAAAACGGTACAAGCCTATATACCCATATGGTGTCTCCAGTGGCTTAGCCCTATAAACCTCTCCTCCGCCCCCATTCCATCAATCATCTCTGACATCTGTATTATATTCTGATTCCAAAGCTGTTCTTTTGTCATCTAGAGAGATCAAAGCAAAGGCTTCTGAAGAAACAATGCAACCTGTTAACAGAAATCCCTTGTCTTTGCATGTATCCTCTGATTGTCTGATTGTAATAAATTAATTCAGTTGCTTCTGATAGAGCTACCTGGAGGCTTTCTGCAGTCTACATCCAAATTATACAGCACTAGCTAACATAGTTATACATTTTTATTTTACATATTTCAGGACCAATTAAAATGCTTGTCCTTTATATTAGAAATGTATTATTAATATCTCTTCTTCCTACATTTTCAGCTGATATTTTAGGCTAATGCCTATGACACATGCATGAATTTCACAGTAAAGATGCAGAGCTGGTTGATTTGGAAGAGAAAATATCATTTTTTCATATATCTTAATTCCCCAGAAAATATATGCTTAGATATGAAAGTCATATGTAAAAGAAAGCAAATAGGTTTGAAGAAATCACAAATATTGAAATAGAAGTGTATTAAAGAACAGTGAGAAATTTTTTTAAATGTTGATTTTTGGGAAACAGATGAACACTCATGCTACTAGTAAAAAGGAGTTTAGTATATGTAATTGATCTGTTCAAAAGGGTGGTGAATTGACGTTTCGTATATTTCAGTTGTTACCTTATTGTTTTGCTACTCTTTAAAAGCCTGTTAACTGTTATAATGGTAGAATAACATAAAGAATATGAGTACGCAAATAATATGCATTTAACACATATTTTGCTATCATCACATATATATGACATATGAGAGCGAATACCTCGCAGTTTTCTTAAGAAAAAAATGAAAAGATCTAAGAAAAATTGTGGGTGGGTTTTTTCTTTGCTAGAGAATAGAAATGGTGAATAAATTAAAGATTCAAGTCAGTTCCTGATTATATCTTTAATTAAATGCTAAAAAGTTTATGTGAGTAGCTATCTTTATTTAAAAAGCTATTTAACTTTAAGCCTGCATTTTTAGAATCATTGGTGCGTCAAGTGAATTACCTTCTTCTTTCAATTCTGTATTAATGTAATTATTGAGGAAATTATTTGTTATAATGATATTTAGGAGCATGTGAAGATCTCAAGATACATTGTTTTTGAATGTCAAATGTAGTTAGGGTTTCAGAATAGTTTTCTCTAGATGTATTTCCAAGCATTCCTATTCTCTTAGGGCTTAAGTCAATGAGGAGAATTGAGAAGACTGGAAGAAAGAATATTAGATAATCCCAGATTTTATATCTTTATCAGTGCTCATTGGACGAATTTTAGGAGATTAGCAACAGGCTAAGTGGATTTCTTACTTCCTCCTGTGAAATTTAATAATGTTCTTTATCTTCTGTTTATGGCTTTGAAGAAGTTCAACAAAATTTATAAAGGAATTTCTTGAAACCCTTTGCCATCTCCTTCCCACATAGGTATGTTCTTCACGAAAATTCTCTTAACATGCTTTTTTTCATGGAATTTCAAAAAATAAAGCTAGCGGTTAGGCATGTAAAATGTGTGTTGCAGTATGGATTTTGTGATCCTCAGTGGAAATTGTTAATATTTTAAAAATCACAATTATAATTTTATTCTGCTTTGCACTTTCTGTAATGAATTTCTGATGGTGCCTGGCACCTTTAGATGCAAACACTACCACGGAGTTTCTGTGTCACCGAGTACATGTATATTCTCTAGAATATGGTTTTATTTCACAGTAAACAATGCACTATACCATCTTTTTTGAATGTCTGTTTGAGAGTCCAGGTTTTAATGTAAGCTTTTTACCCCCCTATATTAAGGTTTATAGTTTTTTTAAAAAACCTGGAGAACTATAACATTTTCTGTAAGGTTTGATTATTTAAAAAAATTAAACTATAAAGAATATTTTTATCTATTTATTTAGACCTGTTTTTTTCAAGGACTAGGTTTTCTTTTAACAATTATGCATTGAATTAATGGAAAGAATAGAATCATCATATGTTAATATGCACATATACATGAATGCATGTATCAGTAAAATAAAATACATGAAATAGCTTAATTTAATATTTTGCACCCTTGAGTAAGAAAAATATTCAAATCAACAATGTTTTTATGAAGAATATACAAAAACTATAAAATTTACTTACAGAGATAACTGAAAACATTTTGCTCATCTATATTTATTAAGAGCATTCCCAAAAATATACTTAGATTCATTGCAATCCAGAAACATTTTAAGAGTGAAGTAGAATGGTTATTTGTGGACATGGAAGGATATTTTTACGTATAGAAAAAAGTCTTCCCTGCTAATAATATCTGTGGAAAAGTCCTTTTCGGACTAAATTTTGTTAGCTTTTTTTTTTTTTTTTTTTAAGTTGTGTATACAAGAGTAATAAAATAACAAAGTCTCCTCAGGGATAATGCTTTATGCCTTTTTTTTTCTAATACTCTAATTTTTAGTCATTGTTGGTGTCATCTAAGGTCTTCTATACAGGGTGTGCTCTGGAACCAAAAGCATCAGAGTCTCGCAGGGTATTGCTAGAAATACAAAAACATTAGGCCTTGCTGCAGATCTACTGAATCAGAATCTGCATTTTAACAAGATCCCTAGATGATCTCTATACCACATTTTTAGAAGCACCAGTAAAAGGTAATGAAGTCTTGAAATAAAATTTAGAAGCAATAACCAGAAAAGGCCAGGATAGAATGAAGGAACCCAGTAAAATGTTGCTGACCCTTACAATTTTTTTTTTTTTTTACTCATCTGGCTTTATTTATGTTCAATGCAAGTATGCTATCTTTCTTCCTAGTGTTCTCCTCATTTTTCTCCAGAATGCCCAACCCCTGTTATAATCAAAGTATAATGTATAAATATCAAATTCTCAGTAAGAAGTTATTAGACACTGAAAGGTGTTTAAGGAATGGAAATGTCACCCCTTTGCCTTCAAAACACACAAAAAAGCAATAGCTGCTTAGTTGATGGCTTCTTTAAAGAGCGCTAATGGCGTCACCTTCCTCCAGCAATGCCTGTCTGACTCAGCCACCCATAGCGTGAAAGTTGAGTACCTCATCTGAGTGTTTCCGGTTTTTTAATTGAGCTATAATCATAAGGATGCTGTGCTTCATAGGAAAGAAAACCGTGACTTTTTTACGGCTTTTGCTCATTCATTGGCAAATTTGAATTTATCATAAAACTCACCAGGAATTAAAAAAAAAAAAAGAAAGATTGAACTGTTTTACTTGGATAAAAGAAAAACTAATGATTAGGACGAAATGAGAACTTTAAAAATTTTTTTTGCACACCATAATATGTATGAAGAAATATATGAATAAACACACATCGTTCCTAGAATTTATATGTTGCATATTATCTTTTTTCCCTTGAGTGCTCTGTTATTAGGTAATATTGAGTGTATTTTAAGTATAAAATGGAAATTATGTTGAAACAATAAGAATAAATTTCAAATTGTTTTATTATATTCTTACTTGAGCTCCATATTTGAAAATATTTAAATGTTTTCAAAGTAGTCAAAGTTTAGGATTGATGACCTTTATCTTCAGCGTAAAATATTCATTCTAAATCAGGTGTTAGCAAACATTTTTTGTTAAGGTGAGATAGCTAAGGCTTTGTGAGCCATACTATCTCTGTGTCAGCTATTTAACTTTGCCTTTGCTGCAGGCAAGTTACCATGGACAATATGAAGATAAATGGACATGACTATATTTGAATAAAACTTTATTTACAAAATGAACCAGAAAGCTTGATTTGGCCCATGCTAATGCCCTTTCTACTTTTATTTACAAATAAAAAATTTTAAATAAAGTAAATAAGCTTATTCAAAAATTTAAATTAGTGCTTTCCTATGCAATACAAGCTTAAATAGAAAATAATATGTATTTGCCCATTTTTTCAGGAAAAAAACTCATTTTTCCTGGTTTCTCCAGACTGGCATTTAAATAAAACTAGATAATTCCCAAACCTCCCATAACCAGGATTGTACAGCTTAGACTTAAGTGTTTCATGAGTTAAAATAATGCAATATTTACAAGTTTTCATTCCATAGGCAATTTCATTTTATTTGATTCAAACGGAAGGAGATTTGACTGGGAGGTTGTTGGGCTTGGCATGTACTCTTGTACCAACTAGTTCCAAAAAAAGAATATTGAAAGAGGCTTCTTATATACCTCTGGAATATCTTCACCTTAATTTTTATCTTTCCGCTGAGCACTTTATAAAATATTATTTTTGCCTCTTTCAGACTAGATTCCTTTGCACACATATTAGGTATTTGTTGGTTATAATCTAGATTATATAGATTACAAGGTTTCTGCTGTCAATATTGATAATTTAACAGATCACACATTCTCTAGGATTTACCCAAAAATGTATATACTGAACATTTCAGCAAATTGTATTTCATTCCAGAAAGAGTCTTCAGTCTCTTTTTGGAGCAAGGGATGTGTCCCAATGTAAATTGCTTTGTAGTAGTAGTAGTAGTAGTAGTAGTAATAGACTGGTTTAACATCCAATTTTAATTCTGCTATTTTAACTAGTAGGTAAAGTTTTTGAAAAAAGGCAAGGATTACTGATATGAATGAATTACAGTTATATTATTTTCCATTCAGATTAATGTGACAGTATTAAATCTGAAATTTAATGGAAATCGACATCATAAACTACCATTTGTGTGGTTATTTTTATTAGAATCAGTATTTTGTACACCCAGTAGATTCTAAAATGGTAATGAGTAGGAGTATGCTTGGTCCCCAGATCTACTGCAAATATTGAGATACACAACCAAAAATTACTATTAAGACACAATATCTTTCACATACAAACAGATAAGAGGGAGAAAAAATGCTTCCAACATCAGTTATATTGAATTAATCCACTGAAAACTCTTACATTTCAAAAGAATTTCTATGTATTTAGAAAGCCTTTAACAACATTTCTGGCTTCCTTGGGGCTCCTAAAGAGCTATGTGGTAGCAATAAAAAGCTCTTTACCACAGGGATCCCTACAATTAAGAAAAGCAGAGATTGTAAAAGTTTGCTAGTTTTGAAATATTAGCTTGCCTCCTACTTAAATCCAAACAAAAGCACACTATGGCTCTAGGTCAGCCCAATACAGACAAAACCCGAACTCTGATTTGCCACATACAAGGAACTATAATGGAGTGGAAGCAGCAGCTACTTAATATATGAGTTAAAATTACCCGTGACTGAAGAGAGCACATCAATCAAAAGTTTTGGCATGTAGTGAGCCAGACAAACCAGTGTGGTGAGCCTGAGGGCAGGAAAAGCCTCTGTTCTGTATTCAGCAGTTTTCAAATTACCATGACATCTCTTTGCATACACCACCCGACTTCCAGCAGGTGGATTTTTGAGGCATTGTGCTTGGAACACAAAGATGGATCAACTAAGAGCATTTGAGATAGTTTCCTGTTTTGTGTTCTGACATCTTGGGTTGTATAAAGGCTTCCAGATTCTTAACATTTTTTAGTTTTGGGGGAAGGAATAAATATAGATCACTAAGAACAGAAAATTCAACAATTAGAGCTGGAACAGGAACATCTGTAGGTGCAGATTTATGTTTTAAATAAAAATTGTACATTCACTTGAATCATCTCAACATAAATGCAATTTGTTAGTTTAAATGGTTTCATCCAAAGTCCTACTGTGTCTGGTTGTCTTTATCAATTAATTTTTAAATATCTTGAAAACCAAAAGAGAGCCTTTCTTAATAATTATGTGTCTAAATAGGAATTTTGTACAAGCATGTCCAGGAGGAAAGTGCAGTACACAGTTATTGCAGGATACAGCCCATCTTTCACACATGAGTTCAGTTATTAATCTCAGAGTGAATTCTGCCCACAGCTCTATATAACTACTTTCCACTAAATCTCTGAGAAGCAGCAATGGAAAATCTAAGAGCAAAATTTGCTTCAGTAAGAATATGGATGTGCAGAAATATGATCAAATAATTCTGCCTGCTTTCTAAATCATTTTTTTACTAGGCATAATATAAACAAGAAAGATATTCTGTTTGTTAAAATACCATACCTATTGTTAATTTCATTAATTAATCATATAAAATAACTCAGTTCTGAGTTAGTATTAATATTTTTAAAATATTATAACATTTAAAATATTATAATTGCAGAGTAATAAAAAGGCTCATGTCTGACTGACTAAAAAGCAAACAAAATAAGAACCTGATAGACGCAGAGTATCTGCTAAAAGTGTTTTGGTTACAGGGTTAGAAAGGAACTGAATTAGTTGAATGAAGATGGTAAGAAGTGCTATGTTAATGCTTTAAAGCTGGCAAATAAATGAGTCATTAACTTCAATAAGTGTGAATGGACCCTGGATGGAAGAAAAAATAAATAAAGAAAAACATTTTGTTTGATCATTTTACCCACTGATTTGACCAGCTTAGACAACTGTGAAGTTACCATCTAAATGTTATGATATCCGTGTTTCAGGGCTCAAATGATAGTTTTCTCATGTAGCAAGATGCTTTTTTCCCTGTACTTTAATTTTTGCATATAATAATGGAAATATACATGTTCTTGAAAGGGACAGAATAAATATAATTTCTTTTAACAGGAGAGAGACAAAAGAAGTTTTTAAAGAGATATTTAAAGTACTTTAGTTGTATTCACTATGTAACCACTCTACCGTACTACTTCATGTATGGAATGATGGAATAAGCTTAAAATTATAAATATCTCCTGAAGCATAGGACAAAGTATTTAGCACAATAGTTTCTACATTTTCAAAAATATGTTATTCTTCTAACAATATGAATTTTATGATTTAACTTTAGTATATTCAAAATACAATTATAATACAAACATGTTAAACTTGAAAAAAATTTAACATTATCCTGTAAAACTGAACTTTTGCAAACCTTACAACACAGAAAAAAACTCAGAAGAATATATCCAAGAGAATGTTGGCACAATGTACCAGGAAATGGTACAAAAATATTCATAGCCCCATTGTCTGTTATGGCAAAACACTAAGGATAAGGTAAATTTTCACTTGCAGGATAATACATTATAGTATATTTACAAAATAGAATATTATAGAACAGTTAAAAGGAACGACAACTACAAGCAATAACATGAGTGAAGCTTGGGGACTGGAAAAAAAAAGTAAGTTCAAAGAGTCAATATTCAGTAAAATACAACTAAAAATATATTACTTAGAAAACTAAAAAGAAAACACAGGGGAACTTTAAACACAGATGTCAGAATGTTGGGAGACAGTACAGATGAAGAATATACAGGCAGATGTAAGTTATTGGTAATACTACAGTTCTCCAGTTAAATAAATAAATAACATAAAATATGGTCTGGCAAAGGACAATTGATAATAGTGGCTAAGAACCAAAAATTATGATCAATCAATTCTGTGTACTTTAGATCCTCAGTAAGAAAAAATAACAATGACTGCATGTATTAGTAAGCTTGGGCTGCTGTAGCAAAATACCACAGACCAGGTGGCTTAAACTACAGATATTTGTTTTCTCAAAATCCTGGAAGCTAGAGGTCCATGATAAAAGAGCCAGCAAATTCTGTTTCTGGTAGGACTTTCTTTTGCTGTGCCATCACGTGACATCTCTATGTTTGCAGAGAAGCTCTCAGATGTTTCCTTCTCTTCTTTTGAAGACACCAGTACTGTCTGATTAGGACCCCACCCTTCTGACCTCATGTAACCTTAATTACCTACCTAAAAACTCTATTCTAAATACAGACTTTGGAGTTTGGGGCATCAACAGTTGAATTTGGGGGAAACACAGTTCAGTCCATAACACTGCACGATGGTGATAATATTACATTCAAATTTTAAGAAACAAAATACTATATAAATATAAAATATTTACATTCAACACTTAAATATAAACATATATTTATAACAAAAATACAGTATTTTACATATTTAAAAATGCTTTCTAAAATAAAAAAAAGTATTATTCCAGTTTCTAAAGAAACTGCCTAGTATGCAGGAGGAATGAAGATATGGGAATATTGGAAAATAATGTGATTTTTAAAAATTACAGATATAAAATTACATATCTAAATAAATGTTACTTTCAAGTAAATTACTGTACTTAAAGATGCATGGCCTCAAAAAAAGATTTCATTTAAAAAATATAGGAAATTCAATCAAAGCCAAGCCTTGTAAATAAGAATATAACTATGTTAAGAACCCCACTCTGAGTGAAAAAATATCAGAATTATACTAAAGTTATATCTTGGTTTCATTATTGAATTGATTTTCCTAGGTAACTAATTTGATAGAAATTGTTGAATAATAATGTAAGTTCTCCTTTGTTAAAACAAAGCTTCATACTTTGTAAATACAACTGATAATATGGAAGTATTCACTTGACAGTGTCTTCTATGGCAAATATAAAGTCAATGCTTTTATTCATATTCAAATTTACCTATTTTACAGTACTGAGAAATGTCTAAACGATGTATAAAATCATATTTTCTTCCAGTTAAATAGATTTAAAACTTCAATGCCTTTATGATTCCATGTGCTTCTCAGAATAAAATTACAACTAAATACTACAGAATTAAGACATTATATTATTATTCTTTTAAAATTTATTTAGCGTCAACAAAAGCTGTTTTAAAAATTTACATAGGATATCTTTGTCTTCATTTTGAGTTTCTTCTTTAAGCTCCAGATGGACCTTAGCCAGGATACATATTTACATATTTTTACAGACAAGTGAACACATATACTCATCTCTGAAATTTACAGCTCATCAATCTAGCTATATTTCTGCTGTTTCCTTTTTAATTATACCTTTAAAAGCTTAAATGATCATGGAAGAGTATGTGGCCATTCTTATAACCTTGTGATTTTGAGTCATGCCTAGGACTTTGCTCTAAGTGTTCCTCTGCTACACCTTTTGTAACATTACTTATGCACATATGGAGAGCAAAAACAAAGGTTATCCATTTAGAGAAGTGTTTCTTAAAATCATTTCCCTATATTTACTTGGTGCATCTGTTTCATGGAAGTCTCAGTGAGGTCAGTGAGAATTCGAAGCGTGTGAAGATTTGGATCCATGCTAGTTTATGCTGGCTTGCTCTAGATCGGTATCCATAGAAGCCTGCTGAAGGGCTGGTAGGAGCAGCAATGAAAACTCATTAGTGATGGAGCTCCAGTCCAGAGCACACCAAGACCTGGGCTGCATGCTGTACCATGCCAATGTTTGCACATGTGAGACTTACAAAATGGGGGGGAGGAGATGAATGCAGGGGATGACAATGACTGAATGAATAATCAAGACTGAAAGAACCCATGAGGCGAACAATATGTTCTCAAGGTGAAAGCCAGGCTGAGAATAGCCTTGAAATTGTAATTAATAAAATTAATCAGTCTACTTCACCCACCACTTTCTTGACTAGGTTTCTCAAATTACAATACAATGAAGCTATATGAACACTCTTGTTGCATATAATTGCATTCCAACACTCTAAGGTCAAACCTAAGCTTTTCAGAAGCACAGTGGTCCCATTAGTAGCCGGTTTATGTACTTGCTCCCAGGAAGAAATCTTTATGAGGTTTTCCTTCACTGTCCTGTGACTTTTTCATCTGATTTAACAGTAATGACCTCTGCTGAGAGTGACTTCCTCTCGCAGGAAGCCACCTGGAGACCCAGGTGTTCCTCTGTGACAGAACCGTGAGAACTGGTGACTATGTAACAGGTTTAACTGGTTCAAATTAAGAAGTAGACGCGATTTTTACCATGCCTTTTTGTCTTAAATAATTAATAGTTGTTAAATAACCCACACTCAGAGGAGATCCTTTTTAGATGTATTTTAGCTATGGACTCAAGAGTCAAAGGAAAGAGACGTGGTATTTCAAACAACATGTCAGGGAGTGCATTAGGTAACCATCCCTCAGGTTACCCCGTGCAGGCTGATACTATTATGCTTTCAAATAACACCAACTCTTTTCTAAGAATGGTAAGAGCCCTCTAAGCTAGCCTCTTACCAAACTAAAGAATTCCTTTATCTACCGCCTAGACAGTTGTTCAGACACAAAGCTCCTTGATTCATGAAGCAAGTAGTTTCACTAATTGAAGCCTCTTCCAGAGTTTTTGCTTGTTTGTTTGTTTTTTAACATAGCTGAAATCTAGTTCTTGTTATTTTTCACCTTTCTGTCCTGCCCTGCCATGTTTGAATCATAGGATAAGCCTATCTTTCCTTTCTGTAGTCCAATAGATTGATTTATTTGAAGCAGAAAAGCATAATAGTGCATGGAAAACTTTTTGGTCAGAAATTCTTTTTTTTAACCAAATGGAATAATGACAATAATGTCAAAAGTGACTCTCAAATGAGTATACACCCCGTTCTAAGTACGTTACGTATATTAATCCATTTAATTCTCACAAAAGCTCTGTGAGTTAGATATTATTACTATCATTTACATTTTTCAGGTGAGGAAATTTAGGCACAGAGTGGTTAAGAAATATGACTAAGGTACAGAGCAACGTAGGGGAGAAGTGAGATTTATTAAAAATTCTTCCATATTAAAATGTATTTTAAAACAGAACCAACAGTCTCATATATGAGATGTAAAAGATAGCAGCAGTTGGTCATTCTGCCATACTTGATGATTTTTCGGTCGGTGGGGGTGTTGCTCACGGACCCTACTAAGTACAAGCAGGCATACATTACGTAACAAACCATCACGGTGAAAAATGAAACATCTTAACAAAGAAGGGAGATTAAAGGAGATGAAAATATTTAAATAACATGTTTTGGGTAGTTCCGGAAAATATTTTTATTGATCATTTGCAATCAAGGAAGCATACAGTAAAAATGTACATGAACGAGGGTACAACAAACAACTTTGGTGTCCTATTCTGCTGGAGCTAATGTTCAGGTGTAAGCATGATTATTTCTTAAATACAATTCGTACTGATACAATTTGGTCCCTTAAATATAACAGTTAAGCAGATGTTAAGTTCACATACCTTTCCTTCATGTTTGCCTAGTCTCCTAAATGTTTGAGTAGATAGTAAAAAGCAAAAGGCTTAAATGACTTCCTAACTCAAATGTATATTAATCTTGCAAATACATTGGAAAACTAATAAAGCAAAATAAGGGTAAAAATGTTGTTTGTCAATATATCAATATAAGCATGCTGTTTTCTACATATGAGATTATTTTAGAAATTGGCCATTTTTAACTCACCATCAGTAAGTATTGATTTTTCTCATAGTGAGGATATATTGCCCTAATCCATCCAGAATCTTGTTGAGTCTCAGCAATAATCAAGAACAGGTACTGTCAGTGCATAATGGTAGTCAGAATAAATGGGTTATAGGCCCAGAAAAATTAAATTCCTAGCTTTAGCTTCAGGGTTGTCATGCTAACTTGTTAAACTACGATTGTAAAATATAGATTATGAAAATATGTGATATATTCACTGTTGACACTTCTATTTATCATTTCAGTATCTACTGAGCATAAGTAAACATATTAAGAGATATCACTTATTAATAGCACAGATTCCATGCATTGTGCTGCTTTCTGAGATGCCATTATTAAGTAGAACCTAGCCCTTTCCCTCAAGGAGATTAAAATCAACTAGATAATAGATTCACATAAAGGTATATGTACTACAGTTATAGTATACTTTCTTCCTCTCTCTTTCTCCCTCTCTCTCTCTGTCCATATATATACATATTTCTTTTTAACAAACATATATTGAGAAAGAGGGAGAGGGAAAGGGAGGGAGAGAGAAACTGTAATCCATTTGCTAGCTAAAGTATGAACAGAATGCTAAAATAGTTCTGTGATAATAGAGGAAAACTTCACCAAGGAAATGCATTTTGAAATGATCTTAAAAAAGAAATACATTAAGTGGAGAAGTTAGGAAAGGGCATTTTACTGAATGGGGCTTGCCTGTATGTAGGCATTGAGAGGAAAAATGCATAAGGGGTCCTTGAAAAGCTAAAAATGCTACAGATGCGCAGGTAGTATGGGTGGAAATGCTGGAGTGAGTTTGGAGAAGTATTCTATTACTTATGGAATCAAAGCTATTGATTTTAAGATGCACCATTATTGTCCTTGCTACTGAGAAAAAAAACCTGCCAATATAGTTAGATGTTGTACTTATTCAGTGAATTCTTAAAAATCAGGCATTGATCTTTATTATGTATAAATTTTGTAATACATAGGAAGGATACCATGAGGAAAACAAATTGATTAAGCTATTCTAAAATCATTTTTATGCTCAACTCCTTCTTCTGAATAACTTTGACTCATAGCCATCAATATCCATGTTTTCCACACAATAGTATCCTCCTTGCTATCAAAAGTATTTCCCAATAGACTGTTCCTCTATTGTCTTGAGGATATTCTTCTAAGTCTTTGGCACCTATTCTGCAAGTTTAATGTACCTATGAAGGCAAAGGCAACTGCTGCTCTCATCATCCTGATTTAGAATGTCAGAATATGAAAAAGTAGACTTCTAATGGGGAAGTATCTTAGAAAAACTTCTCATTATATTCAGAATAGCATTTTGCTACATATGTTATGATTAAATAGCAACTTTAAGTAAATTTCAATAAATATAAGTCAAAATATATTTTTGGAGTAGCTTTACATGAGTTATGGTCATAAATACAAGTGATTTGATTTTTGTATTTCTGATAATATCCATGCTCCTAATTTCTATTTACCACTGGTCTGACACAGGCATTTGGTTTTTCATAATCAGATTTACTTTTTGTTTTGTGTCCATACAGTTATTGATAAACATTATAATTAAACGTATAGGAGAGTAATCTCTAAACATTCAGTTATTTAAAAAGCATTAACTTATAAAATTGAAGGAAATTTATAAAATTGAGGGTCAACAATTTTGATTTCTACTTGGTGCATTTAACAAAGATGGGCTACCCCAGTAGCCACAATTTATCAAAGCAAATTCTTTCACTTTTAAATGGGAAAAACTTTAAAATGTCATTTTTCTTATGATTTTCTTCAATTGTGAAGCTCCACAAAATACATTGCATATACTCTGCCCTTAACCTGAGGTCAGTAGTCAGTAATATGATTAACAGTATCAGTGGTAAGGACATAAAGTAAGGATGTGGGAATATGTTTCAATAGACTCCCTCAATTATTTAAACCCTTACTTCTGAAATATATACATATTTAACTATACCTAATAATTTGCTGATTAAGGTTGAGATTGATGGGAAGACTAGGTAGAAAGATAGATAGATAGATGATAGATAGATGATAGGTGAGACCTGATAACAAACAAGTAAAATCCTTCAAGGTTGTGTTTAGGTAGGTAATATACTATGTCACACACTATTGAAATCATTGTCATAGAAGCCTTAAAAAGGATGTCAAATGTGTAAGGGGTACTATTCACTCTAAGCTGGGAGCACGGTGTTTAAGATACAAAAATAACACAACAACAGCAACAAGAGCAGCAACATGATAAATATTTTAAAACACAGCACATAAAAATAAGAGACTGCAGAATACATAACATTAGTTGAGCATTTTTGGATTGTAAAATAGTAGGATTAGGAATCTCCCTATTTAATATTTTATCTTGATATTACAATATACTTTTGCAACATGCTATCTTTTCTTCAAGAACTCAAAATAGAATACATGAGGATACAGTACTTATACATGTTCTAAAAATTCCATCCACAGAGAATATTTTTAATGTTATCTGAGTGTTAATGAGCTTTAGTTTATTTTCAAATATTTTAATAAGAATCATCCACATTTTGAATATAGTCTATATAGCTTGTTTCCTTTTCCAAGTGGAAAATTTATGAACACTTCAATGGAATTTTGGTACAAATTCTATTTAGGTGACATCCAATTCAGAAGATAAGACAAATCAGTTCTTTGAGTAAACATATCAATACTATGGCCATTCTGTTCATTGCTTCTTCTTAGTCTCCTTAAAGAATCGCAGTTGATTTTCTCTCAATAATTTACTCATGATGAGAGTAAATCTAATATTTTTAAAAGTATATATGTTTAAATAATATATTTTTGTTTTGCTATATAAGTCACATAATTAAAAAGATTTATCATTATAAGTCTCTCGAGGTGTTTTTAAAAAAATTCACAAACAGTGAAAAGAATTGCCAATATTTTTCAGGAGAAAACCAAGTTGAATATTTAAATTATTATTTAAAATGTTATGGGAAATTATATTAATTTTAAAATTTCAGATAATATAAATTAATTTCATATTTAGGGCAGTGCATCTGGCTAAGACTCAAGGTGGTTTTGCTAGCTAAACTACAAATTAAATATGATGAGTTACTTTTGGTTTTGTTAAATTCAGTAACATGTGACAAAATGTTTAACTCATGTAATTATTATATTACAGAAATAGAAACAGAAACATTAAATATAAAATCAACAAATAATCACTAACTTTTAATCTTGATAATAGATGCCCAAAGATCTGACTAAACAGCACTGCACGAACAGTTTCCAACAGCTTTATAAAAACCAAAGGGAGGTCACAAATTGAGAAAGGTTATAGCTGAGTTGGGAAAAAAATCAGGCTATAACATCAGATGCCAGTTTCATTAAAGTAAAAGCTCTTGATATTGAGAAATCTGCTGATAAAAATATTAAAATCCACCAAATAAGTCAGTCAAAAAACAGCTTCCTGAGGATATGCAGACTGTGGGTGAGTGAGATGGGAAAGGTACTTGGGTATGTGGGGAGACAGTATGATTCGAAATATGAAAGGAAATGAAAAATCAAACGAAACAGACTAAGCCTCCACTCTCCTTTCTTTCAAAAAGAAGCCTGGCATGACAGAGTTTATTTCACTTTTGGCCAAGGAAATTGTCCCTTTAAGCTATGGGAATGAATTGTCTCTTTTTAACCGCCTTTTCTCCCTGCAGTACATAATCACTGTCTGTCACACTTTGATGTCATAATCATCCACTGAAGCTCCGCCATTAAAGAGTAAATCTGCTTAACTCACAAAAAAAGGGGGAAAATTGCACTGAGGCACTTGCTTCCCTTGCCTCAATGGCAGCCCATTTGAATTACAGAAGTGCAGTATTATGTCACTTTGGTATTAGGGGTGCCATTTCAAAAGGCAAAAGCCTATTTTTAAAACTATATCTTAATCAGTTCAAATAGAAACAGCAAGTATTTGCCATTAAATGAGCATAGTGCTTGTGTGAGAGTGTGTAGGGGGGTGTGTGTGTCTGTGTGTGAGTACCCGCACATGCATGCGTGAGCAGCATGCAAAAGGCGTTAAACAGCTGAGGAATGTCAGTGTATCTTCAAGCTGCCACTTTCCAATGGCGAAGAGCTCTTAACTTTGCATCTAAGCTTCCGTATCTGAAGAAGTATTTTGCATTACTTGTTCACTCCTAAGGGATATTTCATAACTTATCCTCTTCACACCAGATGAAAGAATAATTCAGTTAATCTTGTAAAATAAATAGGAAACTTTTTACCAATGATTATTTTTATGATGAACCAATGTGATTTTTATCATTTAATGTTCATTTAAAATGAAAACCTGAATATTTATTTATTTATGCTTGATATTGATTTACCTGGCAATTGAATAATTTGTTTTTACAAATGATCCGTGGTATAGTTATGATCAGAACAATTTCAATATATGAAGGCAACATATTTTTCACTTTTTTTCTATGCTCTGCCATTCTGCAGCTGGATGCCATGTTAAACAGTTCACAATTTCAATTTTAAAAATTGGGTTTCCACACAAGTGGTTCATATTGTCTCTTCTGCAGGCATTTTTCAGTTGGATTTCTGTTTTCTTTGAATTATCTTATATTCTCCACTAAGAATGAAAAAAACTTAAAGAAAGATAAAAAATCCCAATTTATCAGTTTCATGTCAGTAATATTTTGTTGCATCATAATGGCTATTATGTATATTAAAGAAACCCCACAGGAAACTGCATCAGTCTACTTTGTGTATAAAATACTAAAGGCTTATCCTATTTGGAATAGGGCATTTGAACCTCCGTTTAAGTGGTTCCCTGCTGCTGCTTGTGCTCTTACCCTTTTAATAATAATAAAGCACTCCTCAAAAAAGAAATGTTCTTTCAAAGGCGATTTTAAATCAACGTCCACAGTAAAATATTAAAATTCAGTAATTGTTTTATATTGTGAGATTTTATAAAAGCAGTAAATGAATTGTTGCTTTGGATACTCAGTGCTTATTTTATATGAAATGAATAATCTTAGGTTACTTTTCAATCCTTTCGTAAGGTGATGAAGTCCTTTCAGTGTAAATCTTCTTGATTTAATGGATTTTAGTACTGTGGTTTCCCTTACCATCGTGTCACTAGCTGTCATTTCTTTGCATACAATGTAGGAAGATATTTTGATCCTCAGTCTTCAAATTTCCTCAGTTTCATGACTTAAACTTGGTTAGGACTCTTGCTCTGATACGGTAAATAAGTGATTGCTTTCCATTGTCCTTATTATGTAAAGATTTGTTATTCAAAAGCAAAACAATCCAAACAAAATATTAAAATATAAAATATTCTTAAACCATCTATATGTCTGTCATAGTACGGTAAAGCTCATCGAATGCATTTCAAACTAACCATTCCTTTGTTCATGAAATCTATGATCTTGGGGTTTCTAATTACAACTTTTAAATTACAAATTTAGGTGATTCTTCCAGAAATAAGAAAGCTACGGCAAGAAAATGAGATATTTCTTATCATAAAATGAGGACAAATTGCTTTCATAACTTGAACAATGGAAGCAGTACCAGCCTTCCTGGACGTAATTTGTCAGGTTTTGCTTTTTCTTGCATGTGATACCATGATAAATTTTGAAAGTTTGCTGATGGATAAAACTTTTAAAAAGGAAGCTTTAAATCATAAATATATAGGGATCCAGCTCCACTGTAATTTCTTCACACCAAAAGGAGATGCTGTTCACTAACAGGGGAAAGGCTTGACACAACAAACAGTGTGAATCACAGTTCACCCAGGGCTTGTGCAGCTGTACAGGCAAAGAGCCTCTGTAAATCAGGACCTGTGGGACTTTCTTCCTTCCCTCTATCTCCAGTCCTTTGGAGATTATATATTCTGAGTTGCAAAACAGCATGCACTGTATCTAAAAGTCAGTAGCTTTGTATTGTGTACCATATCCCTCACCTCTCAACTCAACCTAGTTCATGAAGACAGGGCTCTTACAGTTAATGTGAGCATTTGTAATGAAATCAAATTTGGAAATTATGTTGGCACCAGCGTATTTCCCTCAAATAATTTTTCTGTAAATGTTTAACAATTTAAAAGTCACGATGTTCTTAATATGGAACTACTAGTTGGTACTAATTTTTCAATGGACTGACACTTGAGATGGAAAAAATCATGGTAAATAGAGACTATCTATCTATCTACCTGTATTTATATCTAAATATCTATATATAGAGAGATAGATTTTATTTTTTTTTCTTGTGGTACACAGGCCTCTCACTGTTGTGGCCTCTCCCGTTGCGGGGCACAGGCTCCGGATGCGCAGGCCCAGCGGCCATGGCTCACGGGCCCAGCCGCTCCGCGGTATGTGGGATCTTCCTGGACTGGCGTACAAACCCGTGTACCCTGCATCGGCAGGCGGCCTCTCAACGACTGCGCCACCAGGGAAGCCCTATATATCTATATTTATATATAAAATAATGCAGTTGATAGAGTTGTAAAGTCTCTATTTACAACGATTATATGTGTGTGTATATATATATATATATATATATATATACACACACATATAATCGTTGTAAATAGAGACTTTACAACTCTATCAACTGCATTATTTTATATATAAATATAGATATATAGGGCTTCCCTGGTGGCGCAGTCGTTGAGAGGCCGCCTG
>NW_020175672.1:1691218-1746948 GCF_003031525.2 Neophocaena asiaeorientalis asiaeorientalis
TATATATATATATATATATATATATATATATATACACACACATATATATATGGATTTGAAAGCCAATCAGAGAAGTGATGATTACATGAAGGCTCTAACATTGTTAACCATTATTGACAGATAATTATATGGCAGAATTAGTTTGCAATTTGCAGACAGGAAAGTAATGATCTTAAATGTCATATCAGCATTTTGCCACTGAGATTCCTGATGAGAACAGCGACATGACTTTAGAGAGACACATCTGGAGGCAGTTTGGATAATGGCTTGGAGATATTGATAAGGAGGATGCAGAGAAGCTAGCAAGAAAATAAAAGCAGACATTCAGATCTGTAATTGTGAAGCTGTAAGTTAGGGATTCTGCAGTAAAAATAGAGAGCAATCAGCAAAATTGGGAACATTCTGTAGGATGCACTGAATACATTTAACGACCAGTTAGAAGTCAGTTGTGCTAAGGAGGAGAGTGTTGTTGTTTCTGTTTGTTTGTTTGTTTTTCCCAAACTCAGTGATTTTGGATATAGAAAACGTAAATTTGTACTGAGTGGTGACTTTAGGCTTTCTGGCTTGGATGACTTGCAGGAGGGTGATTGATCGTGACTAAGACAGGTACAGGAGGAAGAATTATATGAGAGAAAATCAAGAAAATAGTTTTATAAATGTGAATCAGTTCTTGCACTCAGTAACACAGAATTAGCAATAAGAAAAGATGTATAACATTTCTTTTATATTATTTTATGGTTTGCATCTTGTTTCTTCATAGCACTGATACCTAGCTATTCAGCAGCTAGTGGAGGCACCCTGCCCTTCTCTCTGGCGACATCAAATTACTACCAGGCTGATCCCAATCACACAAGGCAATTTCATTCCCTAAATGCTTACTTAGGGACTTCCAAATATTTGTATTTTTCTGTATAGTGAAACTCTGTTCATCCTCTGAGCCCCTGATCAAGTGTTCTCTTCCTTGAAATGGTTTCTTCCAACTGCCTTCACCTCCACTTCATAGTCCTTGACGTGCACTGCTGCCATAGCACTATATCTCCTTGTGTTGGAAAGAGGGGCTTTTCAATACCTCTCTCTGTTCCTGCTCAAAAGATGGATAGATAGTGAGGACTTTAAGAACAGAGGCTGTATCTTATTCACACTTGCATGTCTGACACACAGTATCTATGAGAGGACCTCAATAATTGTCCATCTGATTGAATTAAAGAAGTGAAATATGCCACTTATTAGCCAAAAACATTATAGAGAAATTTAAAAATCAAATTAAATAACCTATCTTCACATGAAAAACAGATGTCATCAGAGATTTCCCTGTCCGTTGAAATGTAACTCTTTGCCTCAAGGATTCTTCTCCCTCATATCATTGCCACTGGAATTCCAGAGAATTCTCCAAGATTTCTCTGCTGTTTTGAAGCCCTTATTGAGGAGGGCCTTATGTTCCCATGTTCAACTCTGGAGCTACAATCTTTTCTTTAGTGACTTAAGTCCTTATCTCACATCACCTTCTCTTGTATGTTGCCCACATAAAACTGAGCTCTCGTTGAGTTTCACAAAAAACCTCTCCATCATCAAATATGTATATGTATGTGTAGTGGGCTTTATGAAGGAGGTGTGAGGCTCAGATAGGGTGCTAATTTTATAGAGAGAAACTACTTCAAATCTAATATTTGACATTACACATAGCTTTTCTAAAAGCCATTTGATCATCTATCAGTGAGTTTTTTAGTGATCACTTCCCAACACATTGTTCCGAGCTTCATGCCACCTTCTTGACTCCCTGATGTCTTTCTCCTTTTTCTGCTTCATTACCTCCCTTCATGTTCTTCTACCTTGGTTATTCAAAGTGATCCAACTGTAACCAGCCTCACATTAACCTCTCTGTCCACCCTTGCCACTCAAATTCACTCAAGAAGTTTTAGTTGTACATAGCAGGGTTTTACCCTCTATAACATCTCTATATCAAAGTTATATTTTCTTTAGTAAAAGTAGAAGTGAAATGAATTTGTTACAAAATTACCCTAGAAAATTGCTTTCATTGTATAGTAAGATTGTAAGAACAGTACGTCTTCCTGTATCTTACAGTAATACAGCTTACAGTTTATAGTCTTATATTCTCTGAGAATTATTTAATTTCAGTACGTATTTTCTTTCTTAGTATCTCCTTGGCTTTTTTCTACAGGGTATTCATAATATAAGTTTTTGTCTCTGCTGTCAAAACTCTGGGTATGGGAAGAAAATGGTTCACTATTTTTATTAACCTCAAATGTAGCTTGTACTCCTCCTGTTACCATTACACATTCATTTACATATGCACCTTCAACTAAGTTTAAATATCTTTTTGCCTTGATCTTACATTTAACTTCAATACAGAATTAGGACAACAAACTATTATCTTCTTGATTTCTTGACATTTTCTATCCTATCCTTATCCTGATTCCCAATGTTTATCTTTTGTTTTGATAATTTTGAATTAAAAAAATTTTTACAATTAAAGCTTTGTGATCCAGTATTTTATGCAAGGTAAAGTGCTCTAGATTTCATATCCTGAGCTAAATTGTCAAGAAAATTTTCCACTGAGACATTATTACGCTACTTCAAAACCAGAAATCATCTTGTCTTCTGTGTTCTATCAGTCTTGTTTTTTTATTATACCATTATTAGATCAATATCATCGTTTTGTTTCTTAGACATGTGGTTCACAGCCATACCACTTCTTATACCACATACCACGTATTCCAAATCCTGTTTCTTCCTTCACATCTCTAAAACATCATCCAAAACAAACAGTCCTTTCTTCTTCTTTTAAAAACATGTTTTCTCTTGTCCCTGGAGGCAGATACTGTCTCTCACATGGTGGGTCTGAAATGTCTTGAGAACAGATGCTATAAGAGAAATAATCTTCAGGACACAAAGCTGCAGGGGGCACAGAATTTATTACTAGAAAGCATCTCTGGACCTGGCTGTTCCTCCACCTCTTTTATCCTTGACCCTGGATGGCAGTTGGGCAGTGCCTGTGTTTAAGAGAACTATGTGCCTTTATGTTCAGTACAATGGTTCACTGTCTTAAAGTGCTACCAGGTGTTTTTATAGTTACTTAAGATACTCTTGTTAATAACTAAGATACTGATGTTAATAATAAAGGAAAAATATTGACCGCAATGGTAGCCACCAATCCAATCATGGAGGGATACCCAATTAAAAAATATGCAGAAGCTTATCGCCTGTGTTATCAAACTAGAATGTTTTAAGAAGAGTTCAGCTTAGAGACTCTCATATTTCCACAGGGAGAACCTGACATTTTTCAAACAGGAGGCATTAAATGAATACAACATGAATGATTCTTAAAGCCAGAGACATAGAAAAAGTTTAATATCTAGGAGGAAGTAAAAAAGAGACTGACGGCAAAAATTACTTAAAAGATCATTAATTCTGCTCACTAAGGATTCGGCTGCTTTTCCCTTGGAGGCACATGATAGGATTACACTTCCTCACTCTCTTATAGTTAGCTGTGGCCATATGGCTTGCTGCTGCCAGTGAAATCTAAGTGGAAGTAATACAAGTCACTTTCAGATAATAGCTTTCACAGTCCATCTGCAATTTGCCATATTCTTTTTTTCCTTTTGGTGTGGTGATGAGCAACATTTGAGACAATCACTGCTCCCTTAGCCTAGGCCTCCCAAGACTTCATTGAGCAGAGAGCCCTGATGCCACATAAGGTCATGCAGGGTAAGTGAGACACCGTTTTAAGTGGTTGGGGTTTGATGGTTAGTTGTTACTGCACGGTATCCTAGCCCAGCCCGTTTGACATGTTTGGTTTTTCAATATCTTAGTAAAGGACCCTGGATACAAAATGTTTCCATTATTTACTTTATATAGATTGTCAAAACAAAAAACTTCTTCCTCAAGCTTTGGTGATGTTATGTGTTACAAAAAAACTAAAAAGCAGTAAAGTTAAAACTTTTATTATCACTTCATCTTCACCAATGGACGACATCATAAGGAATCTCCATTTGGAACAGAAACGTTTTTTCTTGTTATATTTAGATTATAAAAGTGGAAGAAAAAAAAATCTCTTTCCTTTGAAGACTCATACATGGCTGAAGAAAAACATTCTGGCAAAGCTTATGACAAATATTCATAAGGCATGGAATTGACCAAAAACATGAAAGCTGAGAAAATAAAAAGTTCTCAGTGCTTTGAAAAACTACCCCTGGAAATGCTTTATCAGCAACTGTAGTATTTATTAATGAAGACTCCAAGTGAAACATTCTTCCAGGATGATAATTTTTATGTAAATATCTACTTAGAATTTTGGAATTGAAACATTATGTAGAATTGAAAATTTAGATATTAAATTGTTTTATAGGCTTAAGACATTGATATTTAAATTAAAAAATGAAAAATAAAAATTTGAAAATAAAAATTATCTTCTAAGGCAAATACTTATCTCCTGTTTACTTTTTGAAAATTTATGTCAAAGGTGTATTTGTTTTTGAAATAGAACATTTAATTTTTAGTGCATTTATTAAATAGGTATTGATCAAGTTTAGATATAAAAAACTGAGCCAAGTGTGATGATGTGTATAAAATTATGTAACATGAGCTATAACTCCAATGTACTCATTACAGGAAAAGTATAACAGTATAAAAATATCGATATAAATAAAGATGGAATGCTATAAGAATTTAAAGAAAAAGAAAAAAACAGTACTAGCACATATTGTCTTTCCTCAAAGTGGTAATTATCTGGGCATGCTTAGGAAAATTACATATCCTTGCATGGTCCAGATCTAAGCTATTTCAGTGGATCTTTTCAAAACTAATGGAATAAAGTAATAATAAAAAACATTAAAGTTAGTAAATAACAAAAATATTAAAAAACATCTAGTCATTGATTTGTATTTTTTAACATAATTTCTAAAGCAAAGGGGTCTTCCTTTTCAATAAATGGGATTGTTTTAAGTTGGCCTCCCAGGTATCATATAACAATGGTTTCTCTTTTTTTGGATTGCCCATTTCACTCAGATTAAATTTTGTGTGTTTAGTGAGAAATATGTGCATGTATAACTGTCTAACTTTTCCTAGCCGTAGTTAATTTGAAGAATTAAAGCAATACATTCCACAATATATACAACCAAATAAGCTATACAATTTGGAAAAAAGCAGTTCTAATAATCAATTATCATCTGGTATCTAAGTTCACTTGAATATTGAAATCACTGTTGAATATTCATTTGTATAGATAAAAATAGCAATAACAGAGTTCTAAACTTGTGTAATAACTTGAAATGTACAGTATTTTTGCATTCTAAAGAACCATCCACACTGCCTAAAAATGCACATTTAAATCAAAGAAACTATAACCAAAAGAATATAATTTTATAGGAAATGTGCAGTAAATCCCAATCCATTGTATGCATTTTAATTTTTTCTTTCCTTTTGTTTTAATAGTTATTTTTGCATAACAGCTTTTTAATGTATTCAAAATTATTAAAATTAAAGGTACCCCTAGTTTCTGTGAATTGCTTCCATAAAGGTATTCAAGAGAATTATTCTTACAGGCAGAATATACTTTAAGATTGAAAAACATTTGACTGCTAAAGAAAGGTCTTTCATCTCAGTAAAGCAGAGATAAAATGTTATTTCTTGGATTTTCCCACATGTCTGTATGTCTAAAGGGCTCAAACATAACGTGACGGTGGAGAAAAATGTCCTTTGTTTGGCCCACACAGCCTCGTTGAAGCTAGCTTGATACTCTGTAGGCATTGGTGTGCTATTGATAATAGTATTGAAATACATCTCTCAGACATACTGGAAAACTGCTACATTTTCTGATGAGAAGGTGGAAGAAAATCTGGCTCTCAACCTAAACTTTCATTTGCTAGAGTTTGGATAGTATCCTAACAAACAAGAAATCACTTTATATCTGTAGGGACACTGTTATAAAAAACTTTATTCAGTCTTATTTCAATAGTTTTTTCTTGGTAATATGAAGGATGAATTAAGTTGATCACAAAAGACTTTCACTACTCTGAATTACCTGTTTCACCTTGGAAAGCCACACAAAATGAACCTCTTAAGCCTTTTGAAAATGACCTTTTTTTTCCCCCCTCAGCAATGATTTATCTTTCCCCTCGAAAATCCGTTTTACAAAAGGGAGTATGATTAAAGGAAGCCAACCAGCACAAACACTTGCTGAAGATCCTGCTTATCTGGAACTCACTTGACAATGTATGTTTTTGGGGTTGGGAATGCTGCAGGTTCAAGGGATAATTCTGCCTTTCAGGCACTTCAATTTATTTCATGCCTGAGCACTGTCATTGTACGCAGACAAGATGAAACGCATCGTTGTGTAAAGAAATTGAAATGGAATCCTACTTGACCCAGCAGGATGGGGCATTATGTTTGACTCAGTAGTGATTCCTGGGATAATATCTAATTCCAGGAGGAAAATTTCTTGATATGGCCACCTGCTGTGAGCGGCTTTGTCCAGGGATCACAAGTTGTTCTGGGTGACTAGGCTCAGGACATGCCTAGAAGAATGCAGCTCGTCTCCTGCTGGCATTTAGATCTCTTCATTTTCTCCATGCTTTCTATTCAACAGGAACAACTGCATAGAACAGGGGGGTTGGGAGGATATGAAGCACTGCACACACTCCGGCAGCAGTGAGAGTCAAGGCCCGCTTGACCCAAGTTTCTTATTTATTTAATTTTTTAGAGAACCATCATTATTTCTTCACAGGGCACTTTTTAATTTTTACACTTCTCAGGCCAGCCCCCTTGCATGTCTTTCTCTGTTCAGCTTATGTGAAGTATTTACTTTGAAAAGGCTGCACACCAATAGATTAAATAAAATAGGAGCACTCTGTGTCTCACAAGAGGGAATCGTGCAGACAGCTTTATTACTTCTATCAAAGAACAAAGATTTTTCCCAGCATGCAGAGGATTATTAGGCCAGAAGCAAATAAACGAAATGTGTGATGTCAAAGCTTCAAATGCAATCGAGAAAAATTGTCTAATTGATTTTGCTGCAATTACGGCTTTTGGAATATAATTCCTTATGTTTTGCTTCTGCACTTATCTTTTAGAATGTCTAAAGACAAAAATCTAGAGACTGTAGTTTTAAACTATCCTCCTTCATAATGAAACATTCATTGGGTAACATGGTAATTATCAACAACTGACAGTACATTTTTCCCCGGCACCCAGCCCCCTCCTTTTTTTAAAAATGGTGATGCCGTGAAATTCATTATCCAAATTCAGCATTTTATTACCTTGGTCAGTTAAAAGTGAATTAAATGAATAATGGGAAACTTGTTAGTGGGTTTTCATTTTTTCCTCTTATTTTCTTAATTTCTCTCTGAATATCACCTTGAAATAGAAGGATTTAGCTCATTTTGAAAACCTATTTTCCATTTCTATTTTATTTTATTTTTGCAAGATAGCCTGAGAAGAAAAATAAATGACTGTTTCATCTCTCATGTAAAAGAAATAATTCTTAATCTAATGAAAATGAATACTTCTAAAAAAATACATGCATGATAATATATGAATTAATATGTGCATGTATACTCACCGTACATACAAATACTTAAAACAGTTTAAAATATGACTGACAATATATGATTCATACACATACCTACCCTATATAGTGCAATACACATATCTATATTGTATTCTTTTTATATAGAATACATTTATTTGTTACTGCAAACGATTACACTTTTCTAAGTTTTGTTTAATTGTAAATAATTTCCAAGGCTGTGAAATCTATTTAGAAATTACTCACATTTTACATTTTCAGCCAGTAAAAATCTGAAGGTATTTGGGTAGTATGTGGGAGTAGTTTCTGTACTTCCTTATGAGATAGCCCTAGATTTAAGTCACTTGAGTTATACAGGAATATATTTCTATAAATTCAATTAGAAACTCTGAAGTCACTGACCTTGTTAGCCTTCATTCTTTAACAATTGCTTCAAGCTAAGAAATGTATGCTACAAATAAAATATAGCGGTTGGTCAGAGATTTTAGAATTTTAAAAAACTGCACTATTTTAACAGGCAGTGTGGCAAAAATGGCAATGTATTCCTTTTACTAGACAAATTACATATGTGCTGCTTTGGGATATAAGGTGTATTTTATAAAAATGTGATGTAAAATTTCCAAATGGTTTCTGCTTTTTCCCTTTTCCTAGCTTTTTCTTCCTAATCATAATGGTAGCCATTACGTAGGGTTATGCGAGGTTATGCAGCTCATCACAGGGAATGTTTAACTGTGGTGGCTGCTTGTGAGGCATTCAGCCCAAGCAACCATGATGAGGAGGGGATCCACACAGAAGGATGGCCTGACTCAGGTACTGGAGCAGAGTAGTTTAAGGAGAGTTTTCCTGCTGAAGGCTGCTGGGCATGCTGTGTCAGAGCCCAGGCAGGTTGAAGAAGACATGTGTAGGGATGGTAGCCAATATGGAGTTTTAGGACCTAAGTAGTATAAAAATGGCATCTCCAGAGGGGAGGAGATACAATGTAGCATGGGGTATCAGAAAACAAGAAGAGCGAGGAGGACTTCTGGGTAAGAAAAGAGTCAGGCATGGGGTTTCAGAGTCAATGCATGTGAGAAGGGTGTTTGTAAGAGGAGTGGCTTAGCTCAGAGTGTTGGTGCTTGAATGGGAAAGGAGAACATCCTTGTGGGAATTTGCGGGTGTGATCTGGCAGGGATGTATGAGCCAAAGCTAAGAAGGGGTGACATTGGCAAGGAAAGGATGCTGGTATGGAGGCAATGGCGATGAAAGATTGGTTATATAAAGGAAGTCTTGTTTAAATGAATAAATATATTGATGATAAGGGTAATTATGGGAGGTGGGGGATACATATAAGAAGGGAGAAAATAGAATAAAGCTCTTTTTGTTCTAATATAATTCGGGTTATTGGAGTGAAGTCAAAGTTTTCAATATATGTAGCTATTTATAGAAGTAAATATATATGAAAATGTGACTATGTACATGTACATATATTTGTACATGTATGCATATATTTGCACATGCACATACAAACCACACACACAAGCACACACACATAATCCCTAATTCAGTTAACTGCAGGGCCTACAAAAAGAGACACTCCTAGGCATAACTAGTGCCAGGTCTTGGTTTCTATCTTGAATCTCATTAAGAACAGTGAGCTCTGTGGATGTTTAACTTACCCTATTTCCATCCCTTCTTCATAAATCGCCAGGATAATAGAAAGTGAGCAATCTCACAACCATAGCTGAGTAGAAACTAGGAGACTTGCCAGCCTCCGGAGAGAGAATAAAGAGTTTGGAGATCCCCAGAAAGCTTCGTCCCCTCATAACTAACATCATTTGACCTGTCAAAGCCTCATTCAAAGGCTTAATTTGTTTACCTCAACTTAGAGCTCACTTAGAGGGAAAGACCAATATCTCTCATGAACATACATGCAAAAATCCTCAACAAAATATTAGCAAATCAGTTGCATGTATAAAAATATGTTTATACCACAACCAAGTGGAATTTATCCCGGGTATGCAAGCCTGGTTCAACATTCAAAAATTAATATAAATCAACAAACTAAAAAAGGAAAAGTAATGTAATCATAGTAATATATGCACAAAAAGCATTTGGCAAAGTCCAAAACTCATTCATGACAAAAACTCTTATTAAACTAAGAAAAAAGAGGAACTTCCTCCTTGATAAGAAGATGATAGCAACAAAACAACATTCCAAGAACACCAGTGAGAATTGGGGAAGATGTAAACAAATTTGTAATGTGTAGTTTGTATGTGCAGAAGAATAAAGTAATTTTTATTCCCTGTAAAGAACAAAATTTATTCTTAGAGAATTTGTTGAACTAACCCAACTGAAGGAAATACATTACATAAATGTCCTGTTCCTGCCATCTGAGTACCTGAACTTTCCCCCAATTGTGTGTGTGGTTTTTTTGTTATTGTTTTTACTAAGTACTTAGCAGGACAAGTCATGGAGTCAATAAATTATCTAATTTTCTCCCTAAAAGAGTTTCTAAAATAAGAGAATTGTAAATAACTGTGTAGCCAACTAGGCCCTGGCTAAGTATTGACCAGTCATTTGCCACATTTAAGCATCTTTTTTCCTCCCTTTCAGAAAATGTCTGGAAGTCATCCCAGTAGTGATGTTCAAGGATGCAAATTATCACCATACTCCCCTGTGAAATTACCAGTAATTATTTCAGTTTATTACTGGCTATTTATCATTCAAAATTATTGTTTTGGTTGTGTGTCCTTTCTCTCCAAACTGAAGAAATTCTTTTTTCATCAGTATGCTAAACTATTAGCAACTCATCAACTCACAAATTTTGGTATTCAGATTTACCTCAATATATTTGATATTTAGGTTTTGAGACCTCATCTACCTCACATATTGAAGATTTTGAAGATTTTGAATATGTCAAATCCGAAAGAAATATTTTCTTCATATTTTCCTTCTCCCCCAGACATTTCTATAATGCCATCCATGCAAATTAGCTACTTAGACACATTCCATGATGTAGATTCCTCTCTAGCAATATGCTTTGATTACATAAATAGGTGTAAACGACAAGTTCTGAAAGACAGCTAGATATTCAATCAAAACTAGGATATTCAATTATCCATTCATTCACTGGTTCAAAAAATACTCATTGAAGAATACCTGCTCCATTTCAGGCATCATGCTGGCTGACTATACATAAGGCAGATATAGTCCCTATGGTCCCTGACTGTATTTACAGTCCCTGAAGTTTACATTCTGGTGGGAGACAGGAAGGAATATCCTTTCTATTCTTGGAAAGAAGAAAATCAAAATTCCTTTGGAGTGGAACACTCTGGCTGCCATGAGGAAATGGGATCGGGGAGGAGGCAAAAATTGAGGCGGGATGATATGGAGGTTTTTCTCTTTTAACCTGGCTCTGAATTGAGTAAAGCTGTCTCTGAGCCTGGGTGTCCACTGCCTAAGGAAGTATCCGAGTCTAGATGCCTAATGAGGTAGGTTTTTTTGCAGTTTTATTTCCATAAGGAAAGGATCCGTCTTCCTTGTGAGGCTTCAGTGGTCCCCCAGAAAGAGCGCAGAGATAACAGACTTTGGAGCAGGGGACAGAGACCATTAGTACACTGAACTCAGACTAGAGGGATGGCTCACTGTGGCTTCTAGAGCCTTCCAGGGAGAAGCAAAACATCTACAATAGGCTGATTTTTCTAAATTATTAACTTGCTTTTGTATTTTTTTTTACCCAGCTTTTCCCTCCTTTTCCTCCCCTTATTCAAACAACTAAGTCATTCTCAGCTCATTACCACAAGGGAGGGACATGTCACTGTGGAAAGTAGAAGCTAAGAAATCTTCCTGGTTTCAATTTCTAAAAGTGCAAAGTACTTAAAGCAGAGGTCTCAAATTAGTAGACTTCAGGCCAGATCTCTCCTGGAGCAATGTTGTATTGGTTATATTATGTTGGCCCACACATTGTTTTAAAATAGAAGTAGTGGCCACAATTTGAAATTGGAAGATTTAATATTTAGCTCCCTGGCTTCTCTAGAAGATTCGGATGATCTTGCAAGTGGGGTGATATTCCCACGTGGCAGCAGTGGAAGGATCTGATTATCAGCTCTCTGCTTTGCTGGGTCACATGCTCTCCCATCAGTCCCTGCCCATATCTTTGTCTCCCCTCCATTGAGGCACAGTATCAGTTACCTTCATCATCTTACATCTAGCAGACTCACTTATGCCTTGAGCCTGATGCTACCTAAAAGACCCTTGTCTTCATGGAAATGATAAGATTCTGGTTACAGACAGAATTTGGGGTAGAAATGATGTGCCATAAAAGCAGAGTATTTGAGGGCCCTGCAACTTTGACAGAAGATGACAGTAAGTTCCAGGGATGGGAAGAGAAATGATGAGAGTGTACAGTTGGTGGTCAATTTAAAGAGAGCCTCCAAGCGTTCCTTTCCTAGCAGAGAACAGGGAGACAGAAAAAAAATCCCAACTAGGCATCTGGTTCTGAGAACTGAGGGGATTTCTGCCACAGAGAGGTGGCAACATCTGAGTCAAATAGTTCTGTGATGTGCTTGGGCATATGTTGACTTCACTAGTTTCAGAGAAATTCCTCTAACCCAGCATGACCTAGAAGAAGCAGAATGATTTCTGTGTGCCAATGCATGGCACAGAATTAACAGTGAAGGCTGCTGAGCATGAAGTTGTCTTGCCAAGAGGAGTGAGAGATATCCCAGCAGATGCCTGTATGAACCAATCATGTGGAAAACCAGATTCTAACACATCCATATCAACCCCATGTCCAGAATACCTTGGTTTTAAATGAATTCTTGAAGAATTTACACATTAAATTGATACATTGAATTCATGTATATTCAATAAATAAAATTATATATGATGTGCACCTGGATTTGTGGACTGAGACATATACACTCCAAAATTTAGTGTTAAAGGCAGTGCTTTGAGAAGATTCATAAGGGAAAATAACAACTGGATATCCAGAGTAGTAGTCTTTCCCAGAAAAGACAGATGTGATACCAAGAACACCTAGACCTGGACAGCCTCCTTAGCCATACTGGCTGAAAGTGACATAATCTTTTAGAAAAGAGGGATATATCTGTTCTACTTCCCTCATTTATATTTCCTGCCTTAAGCCATACGTGTATGTGTGTGCATGTGTGTATATATTTGTGTGTATATATGTATACCTTTATATACTGATTAAGTTTTTATTTAAAATATGTTTTTCTAAAAACAAAATGGTTCTCCTTTTAGAGTACTTATTTAATTTTCCTAACAAATGATTTGTTGTCCTGATACAGAACAACTCTATGAATTTGTCAACCTCTCACTCCTTTCTATGAAGCATTTCTCCAGACCCTGTAAAAGGTATCAGAAATTCACACTTTAGGTCTTACCTGATTCTAAGATTGATTCTGGAGCCCAAAGTGGGAAAAACCAAATAAGTAGATGCAGCCCTAATAAGGTTTATTTCTGCCTGGGTGTGTTGCTTGATACACTTGCACCTGATACTCTTGGTGTTTTCTTATGAGTAGATCACGTTTTTTCACTTCTACTTTTGGGAATTCACATCAAGTGGATTCAGATATCACTAAATAGATATCATCACTATGTGCTTTGCTTTTCCTGACCCTTTCTTCAGTAGTCAAGGGTACTTTTCAAAAATGAAACAGATAATGAAACAGAGGGGACAATGTTCAGAATAAAAGTGCACATAATGTGTCTGTCAACACTATCATCCCACAGTTTACAGGGAGATGTGTTGAAACAGCAGCCCCAGCAATGCACTAAATCAAAGTCTCTGAAGATAATTCATCATTTAGAAAATTATATGAATAAAACTAAAGATTTATATATTCTTTATTATTTTTATTCTTTTCTCTTATGCTTTTCTCTTTTTCCTCTTAATACTTTTCCTGGGAACTGCTTTTCTGTCCCCTGAGGACCATTTTTTGGGGTGGTCCCTGCCCTGCCCCCTACTTCTCATTGTTTTGGTTTCACTGTGGTATTTCTGGTGACACCGCATGACTTCAAAGTGGCCCTCACTCTGTATCATTTATCAACTTTTCTTACCAATTCAGTGTCACTTTGAAGTCTCAGTGAGCAGCTGGCAACAGCACAGCAGGCCTAAAACAAGGCAGAACTGGCAAGACCCAGGAGTGAATAGTTAAACTGAGAAACAGTGTCCACTGTGAATAACTCAGAAGCAATGTTATGACAGCACTATGATGTACATGTTCAACTGCCACTAGGAAGAGCAGAAATACAAAATACATATATGTAATGTACACATATCCAACAGCTTTAGGGAGCATTTAGTGTTAAATAATAGGATGTTTGAAAGTTAAAGGAAATCGGAGACTGACAACCCAACATGAGGAAATTGAAAGACAGTTAAGTAGCCCATCCAATGTTACTCATCAGACTAGGGAAAGAGATGGACATAGTCTTGTTTCACTCAGTCTCAGACAAGTTTCTATTCCACCTTTTAGGATAATGCCACCAAGATACATGTGTGATTTTTAATAATGATCATAAGGGTTTAAAAATCAGCTGTTTTTATTAAATGGTAATTTTTTCTTTTTATTTAAGATAGCCTTAATGTTTGATATCAAGAACTTTTTTGATTGAGACCTATAAATTTTCAACTGATGTTCTTCCAAAGTATTTCTATCGTGGGAAAACCTGGGTTGAAATTCAGTCTCCAAATCACCTGTAAAATATCTGTTAGAGTAAAAATGTAAAAACTTTTAATACTTCAGAAAGGTGGCACATTTATCTTTCAATCTTCCTATTAAGTTTTTCATTTCTTGCTACTATGCTTTGTATTTCTGAGAACTCAGTTTTTATCTCGGAAAAATTTTTTAAATTTATTTCATTGAAGTATAGTTGTTTTACAATGTTGTGTTAATTTCTGCTGTACAGCAAAGTGATTGAGATATATATACACACACACACATACACACACACACACATATACACATTCTTTTCCATTATGGTTCATTACAGGATATTAAATATAGTTCCCTGCACTATAATGTAGAACCTTGTTGTTTATCCATCCTATACATAATCGTTTGCATCTGTTAACCCCAAACTCCCAGTCCATCCCTCCCCCACACTCCCCACCACTTTGCAACCACAAGTCTGTTCTCTATGTCTGTGAGTCTGTTTCTGTTTCAAAGATAACGTCATTTGTGTCATGTTATAGATTCCACATATAAGTGATATCATATGGTATTTGTCTCAGAAAAATTTTTATAGCAACTGATTTTATTTTATTTTATGGGTGATATCTTCATTAATTTCTCTTAGAATAATAGTTTTTATTTTCACTTTTTTTCAATTTCTCTCCCTCCTACAAAATATATTTTCTTCCAAGTCTTGTTATTTGTTTGTTTATTGTTTTCCTTCTGGTCTTTGTCTTTCAGCTTAGATTTATTTCTCAGATAAAGGAAAATCACTGACTGCTCGTAGTTAAGAATGAAAGACCAAAAACCTATTTGGAGATTCTGAGTGCAGGCACAGCACACCAAATGTGAACTTCATATTTGGCTACTTTGACTGGACCATTTCACTGGGGACCTCTAATGTACATATCTCTTCTTGCAATGGTTAGATTTTGAGAAGCAAAATTCCTAATTCCATACCTTGAATAATAAACCAGTCTGCTAACATTCTACACATGGCTGAGAGAGGAGTGCTGGGAATCACAGAATTCAGCATGTAAACGTTATTACCCTCTTTTGAGCATAATATGCCAGCCTGCACTGGGCCTAGTGTCCTTCAATCCATATACCCTCTGTTAATCTCTCCAATCTGCCATCACTATGGAGGACCTCTGGCAATCTGAAAACTTTTTATATAGACTTGTAGCCAATTCTCCTGTTTCCAGCCCCAAATTCAATAGCTTTTCAGTGATTGCTTTTGCCACCAACCCAAACCCCTTTGGGTGGCTGTGCAGAAAATATTGCTTTCCTTTCTGATGCTTTCTCACTTCTGATAAGTCAGGTATTCTTTGCTCATCTGCTTTTACTTATGAAAATTATATTTTAATGTTCTGTATTCCTCAACTTTGTAGATTTTTCTGGACTTATTTACCATTTTTTGGGGTGCTCTGAGTGAGTCTTTCATGTATCCAGCCTTCTATCTTTAAATTAATGTTTCAGCTCTTTTTTAGGTACTTTTGTATTGTTATTAGTGTTTGTAAAATCAATAGGGAAGAACTTGACTTTGGCCTTTTCTGTCAGTTAAAATAAGTGCCTTGTGGAACAAATATATGAGAGTAATCCAACTCTGACAAAAACAAGCCAAACAATTCCCAAGATTTAATCTCCTTATGTAGGTGGTTAGACAGGAGACTTCCTTCTTTATCACGTTCACCCATTCCTTATTCAAGAAAAATAGAATGGCTTTCCCAATAGAAGGACCTAGCTTTATTTAGTTAAAGTTATGTTAGTAAATGCCCTTCCTTCTTAGAGGACATTAGTTAGACAAACGCATGTTCAAAATCGATTACCCTTTTCACTCTCATGAGTTAGTAGTATTTCAAAGCCACCAAAATAGAAGTGGAAGATGAAGCATATGTTAAGTTATACATCAAGAGAATTAGGCTCTCCATAGTAGCACAGTGAAAAGATTTCATGAAGCCAAAGGAATTCAATATAAACTTGAGGGGCTAGGATTTGAGGTACGAATTATCCAGGGAAAAGGCAAAGGGCACTCTAATTAGAACCATATTGCCAACTAAGAGGAACAATTATCAGAAGCAGGTTGATCGGTCTATGGATTAGTGTAGTCAGCTTATTTATAATTGGAAGAACACTTCCCACACTGAAAGAGCACACCTAGTAGGGAATAGTTGGGGACAGTACTGGGTTGTATAGTATTTCCCCCCAAAATCTGTATTCTTCCTAAACCCCAGAATGTGATCTTATTTGTAAATAAGGTTGTTGTAGTTAAGAGGAGGTCATAGTGGAGTAGGGTGGGCCCTTAATCCAATATGGCATGTCTCCTTATAAGAAAAGAAGACCTATAGAGACAGAGACACAGAAGAGGATGTCCTGTGATGACAGAGGCAGAGATTGGAGTGATGCATCTGTAAACCAAGGAATACCAAGGATTGCCAGCAACACCAGAAACTTAGAAAAAGGCGTGCAATGGGTTCTCGCCAACGGCTGTCAAAGAGAGTGTGGCTCCTTAATGCCTCCATTTTGGACTTCTAGCCTCTAGAGAATAAATTTCTGTTACTGCCACCCAGTTTGTGGTAGTTTGTTACAGCAGTTTTAGGAAAGTAATGCAGGTACCATTCCCCCAACTCAGAAACGGAAGCTTTTAGAAGGATGCTGAACATAACACAATGTGTAGCTGGAGCCTGGAGAAGGCCAATTAAAAAGCAAGGTAGAAAAGGTTGACCCATTTGTTCAGTAGTTTCAAAATTTCAATAAAAGATCTAATGAGAGATAAAAAGTTACCTCCAGAGGTTTCCCATGGTCTCCCTTAAATGTTAGAGCCCTTGAAGTTTTGGACCAGATATACAAATGTATTCATCAGTCCCTTATGTGTAAATTCTATAAGAAGATTTTTCTTATAGCACTGAGTCAATAAGGCAGTGACCTGAGAAGAATTCACAGAAAATATATTTGTACCTGGAGAATACACATTGGGACCAGACACAGAGTCCAGAGTTTTAGGAGCATGCATGTAAACAAGGTACTGCTCTTTGCCGAAGTAGTGTTTAATCGTAGTCTTTACGATTCTCAGGTCAATATAGTCTCTACCCTCCTTACATGAGGATGGCACCTCTCTAAACATCTTAGGAATTAAAGGAAGAAAAATATAACAATCAAGAGATAAAGAAGGAAGCTGCTGAACTTCCCTGGTGGCACAGTGGTTAAGAATCCGCTTGCCAGTGTAACCCCAGGGGACGTAGGTTCGAGGCCTGGTCCGAGAAGATCCCACCTGCCGCAGAACTAAGCCCATGTGCCACAACTACTGACCCTGCACTCTAGAGCCCACGAGCAACAACTACTGAGCCCACATGCTGCAGCTACTGAAGCCCATGCCCCTAGAGCCTGTGCTCTGCAAAAAGAAGCTACCTCAATGAGAAGCCCATGAGCTGCAACGAAGAGTAACCCCCGCTTGCGGCAACTAGAGCAAGCCCATGCGCAGCAATGAAGACCCAACTCAGCCAAATAAATAAATTTATTTAAAAAAAAAAAAAGAAGGAAGCTGCTTGTGCAGCCTATCAGTTCAAGAGAAGCAGTGTATTTTATGGAGCAATTGCTATATACCCTCAAGAAAATCAAACCAAACATAAATTCTATGAATCTGTAAGTAATAATAGGAATAATAATAATGATAAAATGAAAAATACTGTCTTTATTTTATATAATTTACTAAATAACTTTACATATATTATCACATCTCATTGTCTCAACTATCCTACTATAAATATTTTTATTTTATAGATGAAGAGATTGAGGCTCAAAGTGAATACCTCCTCATTGTTTTACTAGTTGAGCTTAGGCAATATGACTCTACAGCCTATGATTTTAATCAGTACACTACACCACTGAAAGCTGAGGGAAGCTGAGGTGGTAAAAAAAAAAACCAAAATACCACAAAATAGACAGATATAATGGGTAGAGGAAAAGTTTTTAAAAAGTGGTTTAGAGAAATAAAAATATATAGTAAAATCTAAAACATTTATTTTAAAGAACAAAATTGGCACAATAGTAAATCGAATCATATTGGAGTAAAATATTGAGAAAATATTCCAAAAGCAAATAAAAAATGCATGTGAGAAAGTGAAGGAAAAAATTTAGTTGTGTTGGGTGGTGGATAAGAGATTAACAATGGAGGGAAATACATGGGAAAGTGATTCTTCTAAAAAAATAGAACAAATAGAAGTAAATAAATAGTATAAATAACATATTAGCTGACATACACTGAGGACTCATTATGTGCCAGTTGTTATGTTAGCTGCTTTATAAATATTATTTTATTTAATCGTTAAATTATTCCATTAAGCACTATTAGTATCATTATTTACAGATAATTAAATTACAGCTTAAAGATTTTACACAACTTGAACAAGTTTTCATAGCTATGAAGTGGTGGAGCTCAAATCCAAAGACAGTCGGATTGACTCCACAGCCTCTACCTCATGTGCCAACAAAAGCAAGTAGGAATTTTCTCAATAATAACAATATCATTCTGTTCTGTCCAATGATGTGTCCACCAGCCACAAGTGGCTGATGAACAATCTAAATGTGTCAAATGTGATGTGACTGAAAAACTGAATTTTTAGTTTCATTTAATGCCAATTAACTAAAATTGAATTAGGAACATATGTTTGTGGCAACTATATTGGAGAGCCAGCTCTATAATTTACACTTTCTATAGATATATGAAACAAAAGGGCTATTTTGCAGACAAAGCTTATGAAAAGTTACCAATATCCAGATATATACTAAAATATTGAATCTCAAGATGAAGGATAGAATCTACCATGTACCAACTTGTGTACCTTTTTCTTCACATATACATAAATAAATTTGTTCTGACTAGAATCATAATATTAAATGCCAGACAAAAATGTCTTAATAATGAAATAAAGTCACAAAGTATGTACACAAATGCAAAAGATTTAATATATATTTATAAATTTCACTTGGAAAATGTGTTGATTAAAATAATCCCATCTATAATAGCCAGCAAAAATATTAAATACTGGGCTTCCCTGGTGGCGGAGTGGTTGAGAGTCCACCTGCCGATGCAGGGGACACGGGTTCGTGCCCCAGTCCGGGAAGATCCCACATGCCGCGGAGCGGCTGGACCCGTGGGCTATGGCCACTGAGCCTGCGCATCCGGAGCCTGTGCTCCGCAACGGGAGAGGCCACAACGCGTACAACAACAACAACAGCAACAACAACAACAACAAAAAAATATATATATATAAAATTCTAAGGAATGAAGTAAATGAGAAAAGTGCAGAATTTTTATCAAGTTAAGTTTAAACATCTCCTGAGGATCATAAATTTACTTGAGTAAATGAAGTCATATCACCTTCCTACACGTAAGCATTCAATCACATAATTTTGTCAATTCTCCCTAAACTTATCTGTGAATTAAATGCAATGCCAATAAAATTACATTGGCCTAAACAACACAAACTGAGTTAAAATGAAAAGAGAAAACTCAAATATTATTAAACCATATAAAACACAAGAAAGGGCTACACTTTTTTAAATCCGTAAAGGTATCTTACACAATGAAAAGGACATGATAGGAAAACTGGGCTAGAAACATAAAAAAAAAAATGAAATTAACAAAAATAATTTACAAACATCTGATCTAAAGGAATTATAATTTTCATTTTGAAAGATCTTTTCTTAAAGTTTTGAAGAGTAATGATCATTGTGTTTCCAGATTTTGGAGGGTTATATTAAAGATTAGTAGCTGACAGTTAACATGTGCCAGATTAGTTATAGAATCAATAAAGTCTGTTGGTGGTTCTTGGTTTTCTATGTGATCAAGTAATTTGCAAAATGAGCTTTAATACCTTTTGCAAGTGAACTGAAGATGAATCTGTGTAATTGTGTGGCACCTTGAGAGCTTGACCAAATAATTCCACTCTACATTTTTTCAAGGAAAGTTTAGAGAAATCAGTAATAACCTTAAGTGGATAAATGATCAAAAGCCATGGTACTCATATAATAATTGGAGAAGGCTAAGTTGGAAAAGAAAAAGTTGTTTTGCCCCTTTCATAAGCATTTAAAGGGAGAAATGAAGATTATTGCCTGGCATTCTGGAAACGGTCTTGAACTACCTAATTTTGATTAACCATGGAGGGATTATGGGTACTGTCATAGTCTGTATTGTCATACAGATTTTAAGGGAAACAGCAATGTAGATAAATCTATTACTGTCAGATGAGGTATCTGGATAACATTTTAAATATTCTGAAAGATGTATTTAAGCTTCATGAGGACAAATTTTGTTTTGTCACTATTGTGTCTCCAACCCTAATGTCTGGCATACATTTGATGCACAAAAAAAAATTTAAGTGGATGAATTAATTGATGTTCAATTAAATCTTTTTCAGTCCAGTTTTGATATGCAAAATTTTCTTTCCCTGTAGTCACCAGTCTACTTTTGAATTAGGAGACAAACATTAGACAATTTAAACAGAAACATTGTATTTACTCCTTACAAATTTACTTATATCAAACCTGTTTTTGGGTTTCAGTTTTGAAAAATAAAGACAAGGTGGATTGCAAAAGAAAGGAGACACAAAATATATAGAAAGGTAATTAGGAATAGTATAAGAAAAACAGACAGGGCTCATAACATGAACTCTGTTAAGTCACCCAGCAATGAGAGAACATGTTACATTAAAGTAGGACAAGAGCATATCCTCAAATTCTTTGTCTTCTACTTCCACTAACACACTGAAACATTTAAATTTCACATATTTTTAATCAATAGACTACTCATTCTTAGTAGTTTTATTTGAAAGAAAAATAATGGAGGTAACGTAATTCAAACCTGTTACAGGATATTCAACTAAACAATTTATGAAGCAATATATCATATGGCTTTCTTGTATTCTTTCCTGCTCCTTAAATATTGTTTTTCTGTCTTTTCCAGTTTTGATACAAGAAAGCATTTGAGGTGTTTTGAAAGTGTTTTCAGATTTTGTGAGAAAAATGTCCTTGGGTGCATTCTGATGCCTAATTTACATCTGGTTTTTAAGGAAGCCTCTGTGAATGTGTGTGTGCATGTGTGTGTGAGTGTGTGTGTGTGTCTGGGTATATGCACACATGCACGTGTACTCTTGTTGTTCATTCTCTTGCTCTCAGAACTGATGTTCATGAAAATTAATAATGTTTTTTAGAAGATGGAGTGTTAAATTAGATATATTGCATGCAAAGTTGTTTTTTTTTTTTTTTTTTGTGGTACGTGGGCCTCTCTCACTGTTGTGGCCTCTCCCGTTGCGGAGCACAGGCTCCGGATGCACAGGCTCAGCGGCTCCGCGGCATGTGGAAGCCTCCCGGACCAGGGCACGAACCCGTGTCCCCTGCATCGGCGGGCGGACTCTCAACCACTGCACCACCAGGGAAGCCCGCAAAGATTTTTAAATAAACACTCTCCCACCATCTTCATTGTCATTTCTTATAAGAAAAAAAATGGTTGGTTGAGAGATCTCTATTTTAAAGAAAACTATAAAAACTACACAGATTGTATTGCTAAGTACAAACTAAAATCATTTTGCTTTGCTTATGTTTGAATGAAACAACAGCATCATACCTAAAACATTAAATGTAAGGAGCATTTAAATTATTCCCTGTATTTCTCCTGGAAGGTATATATAGATCAATTCAGGGACAGTCTATAAGGGGCTATAATTTTTAGTAAAGCCTCCCAAGATGTATTATCTCTTAATGACAATTATAGTAGGACAGAAAAAAAAGCACTACTTGTGAGATTATGGATTTATTGTTTTCTATTGCTGAATTACCACAAATTTAGTGGCTTTTCTCAAACACAAATTTATTATTCTGTAATTCTAAAGAAATATGAAATCAGTTTCTTCCTTTTTTTGGCTTTGTTTTTAATTGAAGTATAGTTGATTTATAATATTATATAATTTACAGGTGTACAATATAGTGATTCACAATCTTGAAAGGTTATACTCTATTTATAGTTATTATAAAATATTGGCTATATTCCCCATGTTGTACAATATACCCTTGTAGCTTATTTTAAACCTAATTGTTTGTAGCTCTTAATCCTCTACCCCTTTAATGCCCCTGCCCCTTCCCTCTCCCCACCAGTAACCACTAGTTTATTCTCTGTATCTGTGAGTCTGCTTCTTTTTTGTTATATTCACTAGTTTATTGTATTTTTTAGATTCCACATATAAGTGATATCATACAGTATTTGTCTTTATCTCTCTGACTTATTTCACTTAGCATAATGCCCTCCAAGTCCATCCATGTTGCTGCAGATGGCAAAATTTCATTCTTTTTATGGCTGAGTATTCCATTGAGTACGTGTGTATATCACATCTTCTTTACCCATTCATATGTTGATGGTTACTTAGGTTGCTCCCATATCTTAGCAATTGTAAATAATGCTGCTATGAACATTGGGATGCATGTATCTTTTTGAATTAGTGTTTTTATCTTTTTTTGGATATGTACCCAGGAGTGGAATTGCTAGGTCATATGGTAGTTCTATTTTAGTTTTCTGAGAAACCTCTATAATGTTTTCTACAGTGGCTGCGTCAATTTACATTCCCACCAACAGCGTACAGTGGTTCTCAGGGAATCAGTTCCACTAGGCTAAAATCAAGGGGTTGTCAAGACTGCATGCCTTCTGGAGGCTGGATGGGAGAATTTATTTCCTGGCTTTTTCAGCTTCTAGAGGCTGCCTTCCTTCTTTGGCTTTTAGCCTCACATCATCTCTACCTCTGCTTTTATCATCACATCAGCCTCCCTCTTACAAGAACTCTCGTGATTTAATCAGGCCAATTTGGATATTCAAGATAATATGACCATTTCAATATCCTTAAATTACTCACATGGGCAAAGTCCCTTTTGCCATGTGAGGCAGCATATTCACAGACTGTGATTTTAGCCTGGGTATATCTTTCAGGGGTCATTATTTTGCCAAACACAATAGTTTCTGCATAACATTTTAACTTGACTATGTGAATTACAGAAGATATTTTGAAAACATAGAGTTTATAAAATGAACGAGTAAAAACAGTTCCTTCTTTTATTGCTGTTGCCTAAGTCCTTTCCAGATTGGAACCCGAGGTTAAGGAAGTAGCAAAATATTTGTGTGCTCCTGGCCCAGCTTGGCACACAGTATGTACTCAGTTTTAAAAATTATTTGACAGAGTATGACATCTTTTTCTCTCATGGAAAACATCAAAATAAGTTTGAAAAATTTGTTGTTGTGTGCAAAGGATGGGGTGGCAGGTGCCATCAAGGATCTGTGGCTCTTAGATTGTGAGGAGATTGCCTTACTCCACTTCCCTAACCGTTATGCATTAAATCAGCAGCATGTCTGGCAGGTGAATGACAATTTTTCTCAATAATAAAGAATGTTTTGTTGCTATGGCACCTGAGGTTACTGAGGATGAAAGATCAAACTAACTTCAGAAATCTAAGTCTTAAAGAAAGTATACTTTGTCTACCTATTTCCTTTTTTCTTTAATATGAGATTACATAAACAAATTCACTTCAGAGTCGAAAACGCAGTGAAAGCTGTTGGAGACTCCCATTACAGAACCATATTTTACATTTCAAAAAATGGGTTTAAAAGTACAATCTGGGTCTGTGCATTTATGCATGGATATAGCTTCAATATTAAAATTTGCCATGAACAATTCTTTCTGACTCCACAAAGAACGTTGATGGCTCCCTGATTCATCTAGTGAGACAAAAAAATGTGTAGTTTAAAAGATAAGGAGCCAAAATGGGCATTATCTACAGATTTTAGAGGGTTAGAAGCAAAATATTCCACCTAAGAGGAACAGTCTATCAGTCAGAATATTTTGTAGATAACCTTTTAAAGAAACGTTAATCCTGAGGTTGAAGTGATTTACAAATATAAAAAAAAGAAATATATGGTTGAGTAAAATAGTATAAAATAGATTTTAATTTAATGACTGGTTTAATGGCTTAGAGTATGTATAATTACATTAAGTTTTAAAAACAGTAATTATATTTATTCAACCAGGTTTAGATATGGGGCCAGCCTTAGCTAGTTGAACTGTTGTGATGCCAGCTGTAGCAAACCAAATATACAACTACTAATTGATCTTCTGTAATATGTAAGAGTGCATAAAGGAGACTGTGTCTACAATGTCTAAGACAATTTAAAATCTAATTTGATGATATCACATTATTTTGAATAAAAGTTTCAATTTATGGCAGAAAAGATGTGTGAATTTGGAAAGACAAGAATTGGGGAAATTCAGGAGAGGGCAGTATACTTCAGGTTGAGTAAAGAAATGGAATGAATGATAAATATTAAAAACTGTCTGATTGATGGAAATTTATTTTTCATTATATACTAAAATTTGACGTGTCAAGAAGTTATTTATATCAAGATGAATGTATGGATCATGTTCCATTTATTCTTTTTTAAGATTGTTTCAATGATATAGTACTATAATCAATATTTTTTTAAATTGTACCAGTTTTTTGAGATCAACTAATTCTGTTACTTCCAAACTTTATGGACAACTAAGAGGAAGGATAAAATAAATTGGTTTGCTATTGCATAAAATAAATCACACAATATCAGTAATTTTAAACAGTAAGCATCCATTCAGTAGCCTCCCATGTTCCTTGGCTGCAGAGAAGCTGTAGGTCATATCTGATCTAGGTGAGGCTTGGCCGGGATGCCTTTGATTCATACCTTTCCCCTTTTCCTCCTGGGACCACTAGACTAGGCTGGGCACACTTGTTGCATATTGATTACAGAGGCAGAAGTAAGCAGTCCCAATTAACAAGTAAATTTTAAGCTTCTGCTTGCATTACATCTCTTAAAATATTGTTGTCCAAAGCAAGTCAATTGCTGGGTCATATGGTAATTCTATGTTTAACATTTTGAGGAATTGCCAACATGTTTTCCAAAGCAGTTGTGACCATTTATAATCCCACTCATGTATGAGGGCTCCAATTTTCCCACATCTTTGTCAACACTTGTTATTATCTGTCTTTTTTATTATAGTCATCCTGGAAGAATTTACCAGTCAAGCCATTTGGACTTGGTATTTTTTTTTTGGAAGATTTATTTTATTACTAATTCAGACTCTAGTTTTTATATATCTATTCGGATGTTCTACTTATTCTTGGGTCAGTTTCAGTAGTTTGTGTCTCTGTAGGCATTTGTCCATTTAATTTAGGTTTTCTGACATTTTGGCATGCAATTGTTATTTGTAGTCCTTTATAAACCTTATATTTCTTAGTAATCCTTGCTTTTAGTAATTTGAGTCTTCTTTCTTTTTTCTTGGTCAGTCTAGCTAAAGGTTTAGTCATTTTCAAAACTCTTTTCAAAGAACCAACTTTGGTTTTGTTGATTTTCTCTATTGGTTTTCTGTTTTCTGTGTCATTTATATCCAATCTAATCTTTACTATGTCCTTTCTTCTTCTTGCCTTGAGTTTAGTTTCCTCTATTTTCTAGTGTCTTAACGTGGAAGCTTAGGTTATTGATTTGAGATCTCTTAGTTTACAATATAGACATAACTTTAAATTTTCCTTTAAGCCCTGCTTTTGCTGCATCCCATGAGTTTTGTTTTGTTTTCATTTTCATTCATTCATCTCTAAGTAGTTTGCATTTCCCTTTGTAGTTTTTTTGACCCAGTAGTTGTTTATAGCTGTGTTATGTCCACATATTTGTGAATGTCCCCAAATTCCTTGTTTTTGATTCACAATTTTATTCAATTGTAGCTGGAAAGTACATTTATATTACTTCAGTCATCTTAAGTATATTGAGGCCCTTTTTATGGTCTAAAATAGGGTCTATTCTGGAGAATGTGTCCTCTGCCCTTGAGAAAAATGTGTGTTCTGCTGTTGATGGTTAAAGTGATTCCTATTAGTTCTGGTTGTTTCAGATCTTCTATTTCTTGTTGATCTTCTTCCCAGTTGATCTGTCCATTACTGAAAGTGAGATATTTGAGTCTTCAAAAAATATGTTCAATTGTCTCTTTCTCTCTTCAATTCTTTCAGTTTTAGCTTCATGTATTTTGGAGCTTTGGTGTTAAGTGCATATGTTTTTTTTTTTCTATCTTCTTGATGTATTGACATTTTTACTATTAAAAATGTCTTTCTTTGTCCTTGTTAATAGTTCTTTTTTTTTAAAGGCTTTTTTTTCTGTCATTAGGGTGGCCACTTTTTTCTTTGTTTTCTCTTTGCATATTTTTTTGATCATTTTACTTTCAATCTTTTGGTGTCTTTGAAATTAAATGTATATTTTGTAGACAACATATTGTTGGATCAAGTTTCATTTTTTTAAAAAAGAAATCTATCTTGGCTATTTCTGTCATTTAATTGGAGTGTTTAATTCATTTACATTGAATGTAATCACTAAGAGTTATGCCTTTCATTTTGCTATTTATTTTCTAGATACCTTCTGTAATTTTTGTTCCTCTGTTCCTCCTTTACTGCCTTCTTTATATTAAATAGATATTTATTAGTATAGCAATAAATTTCCTTGTCACTTATTACTAATTTTTTTGAGTTTTGTTGATTTCTTATTGGTTTCTCTGTGGATTACAATTGACATCTAGACATTATAAATACCTAGTCAAAATTAATACCAATTTAATTCAATAGTAGATAGAAAATTAATCAAATGTTGCTGCATTGCCTTCTCTACCTTTGTGCTATTGTTTTCATACAGGTTACATCTTACAGATTACATATTTTTATCCATCAACAGAGATTTATAATGATTTCTTTATATGGTTGTAATTTAAGTTGAGTAGAAGGAAAAAAGAATTACAAAAAAATGTATTTATACTTTTGTTTAGTGAGCTACCTGTACCAGTGTTCTTTTCTTCTTCATGTGGATTCCAGTTACTGTCTAGTGTCCTTTCATTTCAGCTAGAACTTTCTTTAGTGTTTCTTGTAGAGAATTGCTAGTGATACTTTCGGTTTTATTTCTCTGTAATCTCTTTACTTTTCCCTTTGTTTTTGATACATAATGTTACTGGAAATAGAATTTTTGGTTGATATTCCTTTTTTTTTTTTAGCACTTTGAATATGCTGTCCCACTGCCTTCTGGCCTCCATGGTTTGTGATGATAATGCAACTGTTAATCTTAATGAGGATCCCTTGAACATAATGATTCATTTTGACCTTGATGCTTCCAAGATTCTCTCTTTGGCTTTGGCTTTTAGCAGTTTGACTATGGTATATTTTGTTGTGGATTATTTTGAATTTATCCTACTTTGAGTTTGCTTGGCTATTTGAATGTGCAGATTCATGTTTTTCATTAAATTGGGGAAATTTTTCAACCATTTCTCTTAAAATATTCTTTCTGCCATTTTCCCTTTCTCTTCTACTTCTGGGACTCTTGTTAAGTATATGTTGGTGGACTTAGTTGTATTCCATATGTCTCCTAGGCTCTGTTCATTGTTTTTTCTTTCTATCCTCCAGACTGGATAATTTCAATTAAGCTATCTTCAAGCTTGCTGATTCTTTTTTCTGCCTGTTCATATCTGCTGTTGAACTCCTTTAGTGAATCTTTCAGTTCAGTTATTGTACTTTTTTACTCCAGAATTTCTACTTGCTCCAGTTTTAATAATTTCTGTTTCTTTTTTGCTCTTCTCACACTATGTGAGACATATTTTCATGCTTTGTTTAGTTCTTTAGACATTGTTTCTTTTTGTTCTTTGACAATATTTATAATATGGCTTAAAGTCTTCTTCTAGCAAATACAATATTGGGGCTTTATACAGGGCACTTTACATGACTGCTTTTTTCCTGCATATGAGTCATCATTTCTTACTTATTTTCTGTCTCTTAAAATATAATTTGGCAGCTCTGGAAATCAAATCCTCCCACCTCCTCAGAGTTTGTTGCTGTGGTGGTTGTGGCAGTGGTGGTAGTGGTGGTTTTTTGGTCTTTTGTTGTTGTTGTTGTTGTTTGTTTTGGTTGATCCTTTAAAACTCATTCTGTAAATGTTGTATTCTTTATTACATTAGGCCACTGAAGTCTCTGCTTGCTTCAACTTTCTTGAATCAGTGCCTGCCATTTTTTAACCAATGACTCCATGTTTTGGGGGGCATGCTTTCAGCACTCATTTGGATAGTTTAAACCTTTGCATTATCTTTCCCTTTCTAATTATACAGATCCTCAAGGTGGCTATCATCAAAAAATCTAGAAACAATAAATGCTGGAGAGGGTGTGGAGAAAAGGGAACCCTCTTGCACTGTTGGTGGGAATGTAAATTGATACAGCCACTGTGGAGAACAGTATGGAGGTTCCTTAAAAAACTACAAATACAACTACCATATGACCCAGCAATCCCGCTACTGGGCATATACCCTGAGAAAACCATAATTCAAAAATAGTCATGTACCAAAATGTTCATCGCAGCTCTATTTACAATAGCCCAGAGATAGAAACAACCTAAGTGTCCATCATCGGATGAATGGATAAAGAATAGCCTGAGGTAAGAACTTAGGACCTTCTTAGTGCTCTCCTGAGCATGCATACATGCTGTGTTACGTACCAGCCCTACATGAGTGTGGGCTTCCAAATCCCTAGGGATGTATAAGATCCTTCAGTGCTCCCCGTGGGCATTTCTTACTTCAGCTTTTTCTCTTATGCTTTTGGTTAGCTTATTGTTTGCCCCAACCATTCCTTAGGCCACTGGGGTGTTTCATTATTGTCACTGGTTGTTTTTGACAAGCATTTCAGGTAAAAAATCTGTCTGCCTTGAACAAGCTCCAAGTCAGATCAAATAAAAACAACCTTGTGAGTAGGATTTTCCAGCAAACCACTAGGCAGATCAAATAATGGCTCTTCTCTGGCCATGAATCTTTGAAGGAGCTCCAGCTCTCTTATGATCCTTCCAACAGCTGCCAGGCTGCAGGTTTTTTAACATGATTGAGGCTGTTGGTTTTAAGGCTACTGCAGAGCTGAGAAGGGAATGGTGGGAATAAAGCAAGTTAAAATACCACCAAATTTGCTGTTTTTACTGAGTGAAAGCTGTTTTTCTTGAACAGATGCTTCTGATATTTATTTAAGAGTTTTGTTAATTTCTAGTCTCCTGAAAAATTGATTCTGATCAGTTTTACCAGGGTTCTTATTACTATTATTAAGGAGAATATTTTGGAGGACTTTATTCAGCCATTTTTGCATAGATAGATTTTAGGCTCTTGTTTGTTAACCTATTTGATCCAACTCTCTACTTTTTCAACCTTAGCTGCATATCACTTTCATAAATTGGATTTTGACCCCAAAATTGCTTAACTAGCTCCTTCTTGTTATTCAGACTTTGGCTTAAATATTGCACACACAGAGAGTTCTTTCCTTACAAAGACATTCCGAATAAAACTCCACTATAATATTATATGGGGCCAAACCTTAAAATAAATGGAACACCAGATCACTAAAAAATAGCTTTGCATTAGTATAAATGACAGTAAAAGTAGCTAGCATTTGTAAATATGTTAGAGTTCACAGAGCATTTTAAAAACACTTCTATGCCTTTCGTTCAGCTTCACAAGTAATTCATGAGATAGTTATTCTTACTATCTTTAAATTATAATTAGGAAAGTGTCTATAAATTAAATGACTTATTAAAAATCCCACTTAGTAAGTGATAATAAACAAATGCACTTAGGTCCTTTGACCCAAAATCGTGTGTAACTTCCATCACACCAGGCTACCACTCACAAAATTTTAACATGAAAATATTAATTATTAACATATGAGACAGATTTGCTATAATCATCAAAAAATCTAAGTACAGATAATATCAAATGAGACTTGTATTTTGTAGCTTGTTACAGCTCATAAAATTGTACATGTTGTTTACAGGTACTTTGTGATTTCCAATGTTGTATTTACTAAACTAACAAAACACACCGCCAAACATTTTTATTTTTTCTGATGAAAATTACTTTATTTCACCACTTGGTCTCCAAAGAATCTCTATTCCTAAGTCATATGTTTTCCTGGTATGTAAAGGAGTCAGTAGATGCGTATTTGTCTTCTATCAACTATCAGTTTTCTACCTTATCTAGTCCAATCACAAAAAGCCAACCATTCCTTTTATTTTTCTTTGATATTTTCCTAACTAAAGAAAATCCTCAAGTTAATTTCTGGTCTTGAAAAGAAAAATTATTGGCTAAAAAGAAGATCAATTAACATAATTATGTTCTTTGTCACAAACTCCTCCAAAGTGTGTGAAAATCAAGCAGTCATGGCACCTCTTTCTTCAGATTACATCAATCTTCTTTGAGTCAGAGAGGGAAAGGTATCCTCTTTCTATCTCCATGTTAACTGTGTAAACTGGGATAAGTGATTCCACATCTCTACCCACCAATTTCATCCTCTGTAAACTTCCTTTGATTTCTGGCCTTCCTGTTAAGATATATTCAGCCTTGAACATATTTTAATTTTCTGAATACATGAATATATTGGCCACACTCATATTGAGACATGAATTTTTCTTCTGGCCACCAAATTGGTGCTACTCCATTTATGGGTGATAGTGGATTGAGTACAGAGCACGGGCAATTAATACTTTAACATTCAGATTTATTTGGTAATTCTATAACTTTTATAAAACAATAAATAAAACAATCTAACGAGTCAATTTTCAATTTTAAAAATTATTCTATTACTTACACTTTATATTTTCCAACATTTTATAAAAATATGAAAAATTATACTTACCCCTGAGAAAGTTTACTATATACTCAGAATCAAACTGTGTAAATAACATCCTACCATATTCCCAGGTGTGGAAATTTCATGTTATTTCTGGACTATGGAAAGTAATTGGATTATTATAGCATAGTATTGTACATATCCACTCTTATGTTTATGTCTTCTCTCATTGATAATTCAACTCCATTTTGAGAAATCCACTTTGTCATGAAAATCTTCAAAAATAATTCCTTAATTATTGCACTGTTGTAATCAATATTGAATTTCACCAGGGATGCAGAGAAGATGAAAGTTATTTTTTAATGGATAAGCTCAATATTATTATAATAGCTATTTTCTTTTTATGTTTATAGTTTACTAATTGCTTTCATTTGAATTCTGTGATAATACCACACACTTCACCACACAGACTATCTTTTAGCACAGTCATTTGTTTTCATGCTTGGAAATATATACACAGTGAGATAGTAAAATCATTAAAGGCAACTGAATGAGTATTCAAGATCTTTCAAGTTGCATAATAACATCTGTTGTAAACCCATAAAAGTTTTGAAGTATAATCAGAAACCTTTCTCTGTTCAACCTAGAGAAATATTCTTTCTGTGTTTATATTAAAATGAACTGTGGCATATTGTTCATATTTAAAATAGATTAGATCTATTTTTGAACAATTCTAATTATAATAAAGTGCTATTTTTTTCAAGGATTTCTGAACTTCTGGCTCCAAGAGTGCCATTTTATTCTTTTCTTTTCTTTCCCTGGGTACTTGATAGTTTTCACTCACTTCAATTTTGAAACAAAGAATTGCTGGATACTGGGGAAATACTCTTTATATACAAAAAGCCCATTTAATCATTTGGAAGAGATAACATCTGTGCACAAAGAACGCTAGATAACAGTGAAAGCTTATAGAGAAAAGCCAGCTCCTAGTAGTAACCAAAAAAATAACCATGTTATAAAAGGCAATCCAGGCTACTTTTAATCAGTGTAGCATTAGTTTTTATATAGCTAAATAGAGCAATGAAATATCATTGTTTATACCTGCAGCAGTTCTTTTCCCAAGCTGCACTAATATCACCTACATTAATCAAATGGGCTACCAGAAATTAAAATTAAATGGCATGTTTGAATTTTAAAGTGCAGTCTGCTCATTATGCACATCTTGCCTTAGTCATATAGCTAATTTATAAGCAGAGTTGTAATTTATGTATTTATTCTGTCATTTAAAAAACTTTCATGTTAATGTGATTGTTCTGGTTTGCTGCTGAGAAAAAAAATTCTGAAAAATTATACAAAAATTGCAAAATGAAACCTGAAAGCATTACATATATTTCAGATATTAATGACAAAAGTATGATAATGTTTTCATTTATCTGACCCGTATAACCCATGTGTTCATAGCGTAATTAAAGTACTCAGTGGCTACGTTTAAAACCTTAAAATATGCCTTGCTTGAAACATTCTTCCATCTTTCAGTAGGAAAATAATAGTTCAACTTCCTTAAGAATTTATGCTTGAATATGAATAAAAAAGACTTTAAAAAATTTATAATAGTTAACATTTATTGACAGCTTACCATATGCCAGGGAGCATTATTACTGCTTTTTGTTGGTTAACTCTTAAACCATATAACACTTTTATGGAAGATTATTATCCCCATTTTTCAGAGGATATTAGGACACTAAATGTTGAAATAATTTCCCCAAGATTGCAACATTGTAATTGGAATTTCTGGGATTCTATCTGAGACAGTCTGATTTTAGTATCCTTGCTTTTATTCAGTACTCCCTAGTCTTTCTTTTCAATAGGATGAAGCTTGGTATTGACTGATAGAAATATTTAGGGTAGCATACTAAGTATCTATGAGAAGTATTAAAATATATATCAATTTAATTTGTGAAATCTGATCACTAGGATTCAGAAAGCATCTTAGAAAGCAACTGTGTCAAATAACTATTTCTACCTATATCTCAAGTGGCTTACAGTGGCTACATATTTTGGGAAGAAATTTAGGGCATCTTACATTGCTTGTAGCAGTATTTGAAGTGAAAATCAAATGAAGTTAGGTTATACTTAAGAGCAGTCAAATTCAATATTACTAAAGTCTCTTTCCTTAAATTTTACTTCGTATTGCACTTGTTTTTAGACTGAATACAAATACAAAATAATTTATAATCATTTTAAATTGCATTAGTTTTCAAAAAAAATTAAAACAGGCAGCAAAGACATTTTGTTTAATTTCACATACATCTGCACCTGGTACTGCTAGCTGTTCTCCATAACCCAGTGCACCTCTGCATACTTGCTCATGATTGTCCAAATTGCAGGGAAACTATCTGACCTGTAAATACTCTCTAAGGAAGTCGTATTACAAATTCTTCGTCAGTGACAACAAACATCCTATTTTTTCTAAGGTTGATTAAATCACATATTAAACTTACTAGGTGTCTTTAGATCTCTGTGAAGCCAAATAGAAAGTATTTTCTTCAGTTCTCTTCCCCTTGAGTTTTTAATGAATATGCAGTCCATTGAGATTAGGTCCTCATATTTTAAAAATATAGCAACTTGAAATGCACTATTGAGCTCTGGAGCAGAAGCCCACTACTGCTGATTTAGTAGTTAAAACATGTGTACACCAAAATAAATTATTTTTAAGTATGAGTTTGAATTATTTTCCTGAGAAAAAACTGTCACTGTTTTCTAGAAACCCTATATTGATAGTTCGGGTGGGGGGCGGGGGGGAATAACATTATTATTTTAAGGATGACTTGTAGATGGACGTAAAGATATACACAGACACCTGTGTTTTTTTTTAATAGATCTTTATTGGAGTATAATTGCTTCACAATACCGTGTTAGTTTTTGTTGCACAACAAAGCAAATGAGCCATATGAATACACATGTCCCATATCCCCTCTCTCTTGAGCCTCCCTCCCACCCTCCCTATCCCACCCCTCTAGGTGGTCACAAAGCACCGAGCCGATCTCCCTGTGCTATGCTGCTGCTTCCCACCAGCCAACTATTTTACATTCGGTAGTGTATATATGTCAATGCTACTCTCACTTCACCCCAGCTTCGCCCTCCCACCCCATGTCATCAAGTCCATTCTCTACGTCTACCTCTTTATTCTTGCCCTGCAACTAGGTTCATCAGTACCATTTTTTTTTTATTCCATATATATGTGTTGGCATATGGTATTTGTTTTTCTCTTTCTGACTTCACTCTGTATGACAGACTCTAGCTACATCCACCTCACTACTAATAACTCAGTTTCATTTCTTTTATGGCTGAGTAATATTCCATTGTATATATGTGCCACCTCTTCTTTATCCATTCATCTGTCGATGGACACTTAGGTTGCTTCCATGTCCTGGCTATTGTAAATAGTGCTGCAATGAACATTGTGGTGCCTGTCTCTTTTTGAATTATGGTTTTCTCAGGGTACATGCCCATTAGTGGGATTGCTGGGTCATATAGTAGTTTTAGTTTTAGTTTTCTAAGGAACCTCCATACTGTTTTCCATAGTTTGTATCAATTTACATTCCCACCAACAGTGTAGGAGGGTTGCCTTTTCACCACACCCTTTCCAGCAGTTATTGTTTCTAGCTTTTTTGATAATGACCATTCTGACCGGCGTGAGTTGATACCTATTTATAATTTTGATTTGCATTTCTCTAGTAATTAGTGATGTTGAGCATCTTTTCCTGTACCTCTTATCCATCTGTATGTCTTCGTTGGTGAAATGTCTATTTAGGTCTTCTGCACATTTTTTAACTGGGTTGTTTGTTATTTTGATATTGAGCTCCATGAGCTGTTTGTATATTTTGGAGATTAATCCTTTGTCTGTTGTTTTATTTGCACATATTTTCCCCATTGTGAGGGTTGTCTTTTTGTCTTGTTTATGGTTTCCTTTGCTGTGCAAAAGCTTTTAAGTTTAATTGAGTCCTCTTTGTTTATTTTTGTTTTTATTTCTATTACTGTAGGAGGTGGGTCAAAAGTGATCTTGCTGTGGTTTATGTCAAAGAGTGTTTTTCCTATTTTTTCCTCTAAAAGTTTTATAGTGTCTGGTCTTACATTTAAGTCTTCAATCTATTTTGAGTTTATTTTTGTGTATGGTGTTAGGCAGTGTTCTAATAAGATTCCTCCAATTCCGTTTTTCTTTCTCAAGTTTTCTTTTGCTATTTGGGGTCTTTTGTGTTTCCATACAAATTGTAAGATTTTTTGTTCTAATTCTGTGAAGAATGCCTTTGGAGAGGTAGTTTCCCTCTATGCCCATTTTCTGGAGAGTTTTTGTCATAAATCGGTGTTGAATTTTGTGGAAAGCTTTTTCTGCATCTTTTGAGATTATCATACGGTTTTTATTCCTTAATTTGTTAATCTGGTATATCACATTGATTGATTTGCATGTATTGAAGAATCCTTGCATCCCTGATTTATTTCTGCTGTGATCTTTATGATTTCTTTCCTTCTACTGACTTTGGGTTTTCTTTGTTCTTCTTTCTCTAGTTGTTTTAAGTGTAGGTTTAGATTGTTTATTTGAGATTTTTCTTGTTTCTTGAGGTGAGATTGAATTGCTTTAAAAACTTGCCTCTTAGACCAACTTTTGTTGCGCCCCATAGGTTTTGCGTCCTCGTGTTTTTGTTGTCATTATTTTCTATGCATATTTTTGTTTCTTCCTTGATTTCTTCAGTGATCTCTTGGTTATTTAGTATCGCACTGTTTAGCCTCCATGTATTTGCATTTTTTACAGTTTTTTTTTTTCCTGTAATTGATTTCCAATCTCATAGCATTGTGGTCAGAAAAGATGTTTGATGTGATTTCAATTTTCTGAGGCTTGATTTGTGACCCAAGATGTGATCTATCATTGAGAAGAAAGTGTACTCTGCCATTTTGGGGTGGAATGTTTAATAAATATCAGTTAAATCTATCTGGTCTGTTGTGTCATTTAAAGCTTGTGTTTCCTTATTTATTTTCTGTTTGGATGATCTGTCCATTGGTGTAAGTGGGCTGTTAAAGTCCCCTACTATTATTGTGTTACTGTTGATTTCTCCTTTCATGGTTGTTAGCATTTGCGTTATGTATTGAGGTGCTCCTATGTTGAATGCATAAACATTTATAATTGTTATATCTTCTCCTTGGATTGATCCTTTGATCAGTATGTAGTGTCCCTCCTTATCTCTTATAACAGTCTTTATTTTAAAGTCTATTTTATGTGATATGAGCATTGCTACTCCAGCTTTCTTTTGATTTCCATTTGCATGGAATATCTTTTACCATCCCTTCACTTTCAGTCTGTATGTTTCCCTAGGTCTGAAGTGGGCCTCTTGTAGACAGCATATATATGTGTCTTGTTTTTGTATCCATTCAGCCAGTCTGTGTCTTTTGGTTGGGGCGTTTAATCCCTTTACATTCAAGGTTACTATCGATATGTATGTTCCTATTACCATTTGCTTAATTGTTTGGGGTTTGTTTTTGTACGTCTTTCTCTTCTCTTGTGTTTCCCACTTAGAGAAGTTTCTTTAGCATTTGTTGTAAAGCTGGTTTGGTGGTGCTGAATTCTCTTAGCTTTTGTCTGTCTGAAAGGCTTTTGACTTCTCCATCAAATCTGAGTGAGATCCTTGCTTGGTAGAGTAATCTTGGTTGTAGGATTTTCTCTTTCATCACTTTAAGTATATCCTGCCACTCCCTTCTTGCCTGCAGAATTTCCACTGAAAACTCAGCTGGTAACTTTATGGGGATTCCTTTGTATGTCATTTGTTGTTTTTCCCTTGCTGCTTTTAATATTTTTTCTTTGAATTTAATTTGTGTTAGTTTGATTAATATGTGTCTTGGTGTGTTTTTCCTAGGGTTTATCCTGTATGGGACTCTCTGTGCTTCCTGAACTTGGGTGACTATTTCCTTTCCCATGTTAGGGAAGTTTTCCACTATCATCTCTTCAAATATTTTCTCAGACCCTTTCTTTTTCTCTTCTTCTTCTGGGACCCCTATAATTCGAATGTTGGTGCATTTAGTGTTGTCCCAGAGGTCTCTGAGATTGTCTGCAATTCTTTTTTCTTTATTTTGCTCCTTGACACTTATTTCCACCATTTTGTCTTCCAGCTCACTGATTCGTTCTTCTGCCTCCATTATTCTGTTATTGATGCCTTCTCGTGTATTTTTCATTTCATTTATTGTGTTGTTCATCTCTGCTTTTTGTTCTTTAATTCTTCTAGATCTTTGTTAAACATTTCTTGTATTTTCTGAGTCTGTGCTTCCATTCTGTTTCTGAGATTCTGGATCATCTTTACTATCATTACTCTGAATTCTTTTTCAGGTAGATTGCCTATTTCCTCTTCATTTATTTGGTCTTGTAGGTTTTTATCTTGCTCCCTCATCTGTGACACAATTTTTTGCTGTCTCGATTTTTTTTTTTTTTTTTTTATGAGTGGGTTTGTGTTCCTGTTTTACTGGTTGTTTGGCCTGAGGCTTCCAACAGTGGAGTTTGTGGGCTATTGGGTAGAGCTGGGTCTTGGTGATGAGATGAGGAACTCTGTGAGACCTCACTCTGATGAATATTCCCTGGGGTCTGAGGTTCTCTGTTAGTGCAGTGGTTCATAAACAGTGGAGTTTGTGGGCTATTGGGTAGAGCTGGGTCTTGGTGATGAGATGAGGAACTCTGTGAGACCTCACTCTGATGAATATTCCCTGGGGTCTGAGGTTCTCTGTTAGTGCAGTGGTTCATACTCAGAGCTCCCACTGGAGGAGATTCCACCTGCCCCTGTGCTCACAAATCAAGATCCATGGAGCAAGCCACATGGAGTGGCAAAAAAAGAAAAAAAAAAAGAGAGAGAAAAATAACAAAGTAAAAAAATTTTAGATTAGGAAACTAACATATATGTTAGAAAGAATGTGAAAATAAAAATATAGATGAATCAACAACTGGAATGTACATCAGTACCACAATAGTAAAAAAGAGGAGGAGGGAAAAGGGAAAAAAAAAAAAAAAAAAAAAGAAAAGAAAAAAAGGAGGGGGTGAAAGGCCTTGGCTGTGGAGAGCGGGCCCTAAGCAAGGGCAAGGTTTGGGCAGGGCCAATGCTCAGGACCCACAGGGCTGGAAAAGGCCCTGGGGGCTGTGGGGGGTGGGGCTTAGGGTCAAGGAACAGAAGGGGCCCAGGCATGCCCCCCACCCTGGTCTCAGAGGGCAGGGGACCTCACCTGGGAGCCCAGCAGGCTTCCTGGGTTTGAGTGGTCAGGGTAGACCTCCTCTCTGGCTCCTCTGGTCTGGGGTCTGGGAGGGCCCCTCCCACCTGCTTCTCCTGATCTCCCCGGCCTCCCTCCTATGCCCTCAGGACCAGTGCAGCCAGGGGGAGGCCTTGGAGGGCAGGGGACTGGCCTGGGAGCTCAGCAGACTCCCCATGTCCGAGTGGGTGGGGCAATCGCCCTCCGCTCCTCTCCCGCTCCTCCCAGACGGCCCCTCCCACCTGCCCCTCCTGTTCTCCCCTTGGCCTCCTTCCTTTGCCTTCAAGGACCTGTGTGGTCTGGAGCAGGGGTTTGGAGGGCGTGGGATCCGCCTGGGAGCTCAGCAGGCTCCCCGGGTCCCAGTGAGCAGGGCAATCTCCTTTCAGTCCTCTCCCCGTCCTCCTGGATTGCCTGTCCCGCCTGCCACTCCTGATCTCCCCAGCCTCCTATGCCCCCAGGACCCACACGGCCTAGATGGGGCTTTGAAGTGGGGGGAACCGACTTGGGAACTCAGAAGATTCCCTGGCCCCAGTGGGCCAGGCGATCACCCTCCACTCCTCTCCTGCTCTTCCTGGAGAATCCTCCCACCTGCCTCTCCTGATCTCCCTGCCCTCAAGGGCTGCCGATCTTGTCTGGCCTCCACTTCTCCTCCCCTCCTTGATCCCCCTACATCCTACCAGTTCACTCTGGCGTTCCTCCCATCTCCTTGGGGATTAGAGTCCCCGTCCAGCAGCCAACAGGCACCCTAGTTGTGGGGAGACACTAACGCGGCGTCTTCCCACACCGCCATCTTGATTCCTCCCCTCCAGACACCTTTTTGTTTTGTTTTGTTTTATCTTGATACATATTCTTCTCCCTTAAATTTTATTGGAGTTAAGATTTCTAAGTGGAGCTAATAAAGAAGTTATGTAGAAATACAGGACTACCCTATTTAAATATAGTATGATCTGAATGAGTGAAGCCTGGGAATATCCAGGTATAAACTTTATCTAATTTAACATCTTTAGGTGAGGGTCCTGAGCACAGAGACTGTAGCGATGATTCAAACAAACCCTTTAAGATACCAAACTGTATAATAGTACCCTCACTGCTTTAACTGGAAAAGCAAGTTTCTAAAACTTATCCAAACTAAAAGGTTTTTTACTCTAAAAACATGGATTTTACCTGTACAATTGCCATCTGCTAAGTCTTCTGAATTTTTTGCTACCTAATAGCTCTGTCTAGACTTGAAATTCATTTGGCTGGTTTCCATAGGACCAAATATAAAAGCAAAAATGTTTATTTTATTTGCCACATTAATTAATCAAGAGATAATTTTCAGATATTTATCAGAAACTTATAGTGCCATAAAATATGGATTTTGCAGGCTTTACTCTCCTGAATATACTGAAATATTATCAGAAAGTTTGATAACATAATTGTAAACAAGAAAGTAATACAAAATAGTAAGGGCCAAGTCAATTAGAATACCGTGTACTTACTATAATATTTGGTAAAGCACAACAAACAACATCCTTAGTCAGTTATTGTTATAATGATGATTTTTTCTCATAGTAACATTTTATTTATGAATTATGATTAGGGCCAGATTCAGTCTCTCTCTGCAACTGTGCAGCTATAAATATCAAACCTGGCAATGCAAACTTCACTTTGTTGCTTTATTAATGTGCTTTAATTCTAAACCTAAAAGTCTACATTATAGTTCTTTGTCTTTCTGCTGAGAGTTTCAGTAAACACAGTGATTGTTGTCAAGAGAATTATCTCATGCAATGTAAGTACTTTAAATTATAATGATCCTCATCTTTCCATTGCCTAATAGATATTTTTTAAATGGTGAACATTTTTCACACCTATGGGATCTTTGGTATAACTCTGATTTGTAATATTTAAGGCCCTGTACTCTATTACTAATTTATTTGCAACCTTCATCAAACATATTGTTTTGCATCTGCACAGAATCCACTTCTCTCACCCCCACGTTTTCCTTCTCTGGCTTTAAACTCCATAGTATAATGTGTTTGAACTTTGGATCTTTGATATAGTCAACTTCCTCTTGTTTTACTATCTAAAGCTCTGGCTGGATGCATTATTGATAAGTGCACTGAGAACTTCTGCTGAAGCTTGTGAAATAGTTATCTCGTGTCTGAGTCATGAAAAAAAGATTCTCATGGAAACTTCATTATGCCTTTTCTTACACATGGAGTGTGTTTGATTACTTCTGCCACCTTCTTAATGTTGATTGTCACTTTATTTTCTTTCTCCTTGAAATTGCTAGGTATCATTTAATGCAGAGAATATACCCATCTGTAGTATAAATTATGCATGTTTTTATTTTAGCTCGCTTGCTCTGAAATCCAAGTTCTTTTTCTGAATAGCAAAAAGTTAATTTTACATTTATGCATCTTTCCATGTGCTTTGTGCTTAGTTAGATAAAGTTTGAAAAGCAGTATTCACTTTTTTTACTCATCTTTTTTAATTAAAAAAGAAAAAGAGCTGAAATATTGTCTGCATTTTTTCCAAAGAAAACCTAAATTGCTACATCATGACCTTAGACCAAATATACAGTTGACCTGCTTAAAGCAACCAGTATTAACTTATCTCATATTCAAAATGAAACAATAGTTTAATGAATGCAGCTTTTATCTAATTTCATTTGCTTTTATTAAAATGATTGACTTTAAGTTCACAGGGTTTCTTCCATCCATTTCTGTGGATTTCAGCACAGAAATATCTCATTGCTCTGCCTGACAGAGAGGGACTCTGATTACTTTTCTGAATGGACTTATTCTTGCTTGAAAAAACTATATTCTTCAAACAACAGAAGCTAGGATACATTTCAATTGAATGAGTTTACAGACCATCTGTACCTAAACCAATATTGACTTTCCATGACATCATAGACCCTCTTCAAGAAACTGAAATCTCAGACATTTTCTGCACCATTGACTATACCATGTTCCTATATGATTATCACTGTAAGTGAAGGACCTTAAAAGATAAACATATATTTTTAGTATACTTGGAGTTCAGTTTTTAAAAAATTCTTCATACAATTCTTAAAGGTTACACTCCATTTACAGTTATTACAAAATATTGGCTGTATTACCTGTGTTGTACAATACATCCCTGTAGCCTACCTTACTCCAAATAGTTTGTACCTCCCACTTCTCCACCCCTGTCTTGCCCCTCCCCCCTTCCCTTTCCCCATTGGTAACTGCTAGTTTGTTCTCCGAATCTGTTTCTTTTTTGTTAAACTCACTAGCTTGTTGTATTTTTTAGATTCTACAAATACGTGATATCACACAGTAGTTGTCTTTGATTTTTTTGTTAGCATAATGCTAATGTTAGCATAATGCTCTCCAAGTCCATCCATGTTGCTGCAATGGCAAAATGTTCATTTTTATGCCTGAGTAGTAGTCCGTTGTATATACATACCACATCTTCTTTATCCATTTATCTGTTGATGGACACTTAGGTTGTTTCCATATCTTGGCAATTTTAAATAATGCCACTATAAACATTGGGGTGCATGCATTGGGGTGCATGTATCTTTTTGAATTAGTATTTTTGTTTTTGTCTGGTGTATATCCAGGAATGAAATTTCTGGGTCGTATGGTAGTTCTATTTTAGTTTTTTGAGAAACCTCCATGTTTTCCACAGTGGCTGCACCAATTTCCATTCCCACCAACAATGTACGAGGGTTCCCTTTTTTCCACATACCCACTAACCTTTGTTGTTTGTGTTCTTTTCCATGATAGATAGCCATTTGACAGGTGTGAGGTGATATCTCATTTGCTTTTGAATTTCATTTCCCCAATGATTAGCGATGTTGAGTATCTTCTCATGTGCCTGTTGGCCATCTGCATTATTATCTAATATATACTAATTTGTATATTTATTTGAAATATACTGGAATGGTATTACAATAAATCTAGCATTTAAGAAAATAGCTGTTTTTTCCCCTTACTTAAATAATTCTCTGATTAAGGTCAACCAAGATCTCTATGTATACAATGACTGAGCAATAGTTTTCATTACGATCTGCCCAGAGATGGAACAGACATTTAAATCATATAGAGGAAGGCAGATATTTAATAAGTCTCTGTCATTTTTTTTCCAGTGGCAGTTTAATTATTTATACTCACTGACTATTTGGTATTCTAACTCTTATTGTTGGGTTAGTTATTTTTCTTGGTATAGTAAGAGATTATCATTTTTCTCAACACTGTAATTGTAGTAAACTCTTCACTCATTCATTAAACAAATATTTATTGAACACCTACTACATCCCACGTTTTTAAAGTCTTGGGATTCATCAGTTCAAAAAGCAAGAAGAAAGCTCCGTCCTTGTAAACTTTTCATTCCATCAGGGAAACACACAATAAAGATAGTAAGCAAGTAACATATGCAAGTTAGGAGGTGATTAATACTATAAAGTAGAGCAGGGTTAGGAGGGGCATAAGTATTAGGTGGGAAGTATTATTTTGAATAGTGTGGTCTGGATACCCTTGAGGAAAAGGTGATTTGAAGGGCACAAGGGAGTTAGACATATAGATATGGGGAAAGAGTGTTCCAGGAGAGGGACCAAGCGGTGTGGAACTCACTAGTGTGGAAACACACCAAGCAAGGTGGTAGAAAGCAAGACCAGTGCAGTTGGAGAGATGTGAGACAGAAGAATAGCAAAAGATAAGGTTGAAGAGATGAGTTTGCGGTGCAGGGCACATAATGTAGGAATTTTGGCCTTGGTCTGATCTCTATTATAAAAGAATCACTCTGGGTGCTGTGTTGAGAATATCTTGTAGGGATGAAATGTAGAGGTGGGGAGACCAATTGGGGAATGGGGGATTCATAGCAATAGGTCTAGCCAAAGGCATTCAGGGGTTGACCAGAGTGGTAGCAAAAGGTTTTCAGATTCTTAATATGTATTTGGCATCATTGAAAGTCCCCCCAAAAAAAAAGCCATTAGTGTATACTTAATGAGTCAGAGTTATTGATTATTCTAAGAATTATAATTTTGTTCTATCATTTATTTTTTCTTGAAGCATCAGTATAGTTTATTTAATTACCAGAATAGATTAAATTTGAATCAATTTTAGACTACCATTTTTAAATTCACATTACTGACCTTCTATGCATAATGGGAGTGATTGTCTCCATTCATAAACTGCATCATCAATAACTCTGTCCAGCTACCATAAAGGTATTTGTTTCTGATGGGAAAATTAGATTTTATTAACCTCCAATTGTTCCTTCAATAAAGTGCAAGTTCTTTCCATCAGCTCATAACTGAAGGAGGCAATCAGTCTCATAGGGAAAGGGGGTTAATTATCAATGTGGACAACTCAGAATGTGTTAACTTCATCAAAAGCAGAAACATTCTAAGGGAAAAAATACAGTTGACCCTTGAACAACACGGGAGTTAGGAGTGCTGACCTAAGCCCCATGCAGAGTTGAAAATCTGCTTATAACTTATTTTTTAATCTTAATAATTTTTAAAATATTTTATACAATTTAAAATGTTACTTTCCATTTACAGTTATTACAGAATATTGGCTATATTCCCCTTGTTGTACAATACATCCTTGAGCCTGTCTTATACCCAAAAGTTTGTACCTCCTACTCCTCACCCATATATTGACCCTCTCCCACTCCCCACTAGTAACCACTAGTTTGTTCCCTATATCTATGGGTCTACCTCTTTTTTATTATGTTCACTAGTTTGTTGCATTTTTTAGATTCCACATATAAATGACATCATACAGTATTTATCTTTCTCTGTCTGACTTATTTCATTTAGCACAATGCCCTCCAAGTCCATCCATGTTGCTGCAAATGGCAAAATTTCATTTTCTTTTATGGCTGAGTAGTATTCCATTCCATATATATACCACACCTTCTTTTTCCATTCATCTGTTGATGAAGCATTCTTTACAATTGTTTGTAACTTTTGACTCTCCAAAACTTAACTAATAGTCTACTGCTGTTGACTAGAAGCCTCACTGATAACACAACCGATAACATAAAGTCAATTAACACATTTTGTAAGTTATATATATTGTATACTGTATTTTTATAATAAAGAAAGCAAGGTAAAATAAAATGCTTGTAAGAAAATGGCAAGAAAGAGAAAATACATTTACAGTACTGTACTGTATCCATACCATAAATTTGTCATCTGTTTATAAGATGAATAGTCTGTCATTACTACATCAGTGTTGCCTTATATGATGCAAAATACTGTAGATGTTATACATATTACTAATACTAGACATCAAAAATTAAAAGATAATATGAACAAGTAATTAATGTTTATTTACAGGTATAATGATTCATGCATTGATAACAAAGAAGCAGCAATATGATTGCTTTATGGTAGCCTAGTATAATTGTTATGATTGCTTCACAGTAGCCTAGCCTATACACTAATAACTGAATTATTATAAAAATTTTATGCCATATAGTATTATAGTCATATTCATAATAAGCTATTGGAAACATTGTTAATTTTTTTAAAAACCACTTACCTGTGATGATAGGCTGATAGGCAGTTTCTCCAATTATGAGAGAGAAGCATACTGTCCCATAGTGTAATTCTTTGAAAGCAAGTTATAAAACAGAAAGAAAACTAACACATGATTAATTTTACATTAAATATCACTCACCTTATGCCTATGTAAAGATGGGCTATCCACTTCAAAGCAAGTTTTGCATGCTATGTTCTAACATGTATATTTTTGTATATTTATTGAAAAAATCTAAGTATAAGTGGAACCGCAGTTCACCCCATGTTGTTCAAGGGTCAGCTGTAAAGTAAAATGTGATTTGCATGTTTGCTTTGAGTAGAATCTAAAAAATCATGGGGTTATTAATCAGTCAGAAATAAAAATTCAGTGAGATAAACACATGGCCTACTCACCTCCCAAATAGATATTATATCACTTAGTCTGTATTTAAAGAAATCTCAGATTGCTTCTCTCTGTGATATTCTAAGTCTCCTCATTTGAATAATATTACTAAATGCACATGAAAGGAAAGAGGCAGTTCAAATATTTTCTACTTTATTATTTTAATTATGTTTCAACCACAGTCCTACATATTTTTATGTGTCCCCTTAGCAGTCACTTTTGCCTTGTTGATATTTGCTGCTGTCAGAGAATTCTTTAATTCAGGTTTGTAATTCTTCATATTCATATATATTTTAACAATAATCACTCCTGGCAATCATGTACACATAAAAATATACACTCTCACATACCCTATTATGTATTCCTAAAACAAATACTTTAAAGATTCAAAATAGATCATAAACTCTCATAAAAATTAGACTTGATGTCTTTTTTTAAAATGAGAAGCCAAAGAATAGTAAATCTGCATCTTTATTAAGCATATCTAAGACCTTAAAAGTTTGGTAGCTGTTAATCTCGTATCGTACTACTTACCATTTTTAGTTTCTTAACTCTCAGCGTCTTTTCTAGTGTTTCTTGAATTATAAAATTATTGTTCATATTATTGTTTTCATATATTCATCATCATAATGATACTTTGGAACTATTGAGCAGAATTTGTTTTTCTTAACAACCCAAAATATTTTAAACTATTATTATTTCTCAGGCATGCTCCTCTGAGATATAACAGGCTGAATATTATTCTGTACCTTTTACTTAGCAGAAAAAGTGAATTCATAGATGATTTTATAGTCGTGGTAATATCTTAACAGGATTTATTTTAACAAAGGAAATGAGAATTGCCCACTTTTAGTAAGTAGCTATTGGCAAGAAAGGGTTAACATTCCATCCAGAAAGAATCAATACAACCATTTCACACTAAAGTCAAGCAAGTGAATTAGCTGTAAATAAAACTTGAATTTGTGTTCCATTGCCATTTAAATAAAAACCATCAATCTCATTAAATATGTACTTATGGCATAAGATACACTTCTAGGTCACACATCAAACGTCAATTCACTATGAGATACACTTATACAGTGATGTATGTCAATTATATCTCAATTAAACTGGAAAATAAATAAACTCATTATGCTCTCTGTGAAGTTCACATGAGTTCAATGGAACTTTTGGGAATAGATCAATTGTGTTCGATTCCCTTAGTAAATAGCATATCAATTTGATTAGCCATATGGTATATATTTTTTAATATTAAAGAATGAATACTACTAAACAACCCCAAAGGATACTTAGAAAACTTTACCAATATTTCATGACCTAATAGTATATTGACAAATTTTTTTGCAACTTTACTGGTTTTGGTGGACATAGAAATTTTGACTAAGGATAAAAATTAATTCAGCACTATATTTAGTTTATGCTGTATATTTTCAGTGACAGGTCCAGTATGTTATAAATAAGACTTTCTTTTAAATATATGCCATACTATTTTAGAAATAACTGTAAATATATGTATAAGCATATGTACATATTGAACAATTTATTAAATTTTAATTTTTCTTAATGAATATATTTATAAAGCATCTAATAGTCAAGCTCAACATGTACAAAGAAACCACTTGTATCCTTGAAAATATAAACAGACAAAAACAAAATTATCTTTTTTAACTCCTCAGTTCTTCAAATAGATTCCTCATGTTCCTAGTCACTTTGACTCAAAACTTCTAAGCGTATCTATATCTTTTTCTTCTCACTCTCCTATCTTGTACAATATGATACCAAATTCTCCTGTTTTATCTACCTTGAATCCTAGTGTAGTCTATCATTTTATTCCTTTTTGCTCCCTTGGTAGTTCAGTCCATTTTGATTTGCTACCTATAGTATTTCATTTTTTTCTAAATGTTCAATACTGCCTCTACACTGTAATCTGCTTTCAAACACAGCTGTCAGAGTTTCGTTCTAGAGCATGCTTTGATTACTGTCCCCTACTACTAAATACTTTTTAAGTGCCCACTAAAACTAAAGGTCAGTATCTGTCTTTGTAATAAATTCATGATCTGATTTCACATCATTTTCTTATTTATCTCTCTTAATACACTTTACTTCCCACAATCTTTCACCCAGCAAAATTACAGTGGTCACTATTTCCTAAACAGAGCTTGCATTTTTCTTTTATTTCTCCAAACTGAATTCAGTCCAGAGGTGTTTATTGAGGTCTTGGACTGTGACAGTTTCTGTGCCAGGAAACAAAACAGATTAGTATTTATTTTCTACTTTGTGAAGAGCTCTCAAAGTCTAATGGGAGAAAGGCACATAGAAATTATTTCAATAAAATATGAAAAATTAATAGAAATAAGTTCAAAGAAGTACCTGCCCACCATCCACACACACACTTCCATCTATGGATTTCTTCTCCAAATGTCAAGGTTCAGGACAAATGGTACCACTTCAGTGAAGGATTGTACAGTTCACCAGATCACTCACAAGTGCTCTCTCCTACTCAGAATTACATTACCCATTGACTTCATCTTCCCTCACTTCTTATCACACACTGCCTTGTATTACAGTGGTTTGTGAACAGCTGGAATATCTCCTGCTATGTTGTTAACACCTTGAATAGAAGGCCTTGCCCACTAGAATGTAAAGTTCAAATAGCAGCAGTGCATATCTGCTTATAGTGGGCATTCAATAAAAATTTTCATGAATGAGTAAAAGGATCATGTAGTACATCTTTGCAATTTTCACAGACCCTTGCAAGTATATGACATAAAATTAAGCTAAATTAATATTTGTTGAGGAAATAAGGGTAGAGTAGTATCTTATTTAAGTTTATGTCTTTTGTAGTGTCATGCAGATAAATGCTTAGCAACTATTATCCCCTTTCCCCCAAAACAAAACAAAACAAATCACACACACACATAGATTGATTTGCAGCATTTGCCAGTTCCTTTGGTGTAGGCATTCCCTGTATGGCAGATTTTAAGCTAACAATGTGATGCCACTGAGGCAGAGTTAGGAAGAGTTGAACACGAAAGGCTTTCAAGAGCTGTTGCAAGCCAACTGTAACTAAGATAATGTCTAACACACACAATAAATTTTCAATGATCATTTAGTGGATAAATTAATGAAAATTTCAGACATATAGCTTGAGAGAAAATTATTTACAACATAAATTAAAAAGTTAAAACATCATTTTCAAAATTGAAGTAAAGTTCAGAAGATTCAGATGATTAAATCATAAAATGCAGTCCTCATATAGCAAATAAACTTAATGGAACTACATACTAAAAATATTTTAATAACATATACATGACTTGCTATTTGCATTTGGAATTTATTCTATTTTTTCTCAGTTAATGACCTTATCAGTCATTTCTCTTTTCAAATCTTGAAATAAGTCATTGTTCCCAAAAGCAAATACCAAAAAAGTGATGTTTCGTTAATTATTCCAGGAAAATTCTCTCCTCTGATTTCAAATTTGGAAGATCTTGGTGAACAACAGAGAGTAGAAAACTTCCTGGAGTCTAATATTGGCTTTGGCCTTAACCTTGACAGGGTTTGGTACTCTCCAGTGGACAATAGCTGTAGGAAAGTTTATCACACAAATTACAACCACCAGTGTCCCTAAGGACAGTTCTTCATGGATAATAAGGATGCTGGTACATTACTTCTTTTACCATATTCTGGATTTGATTTGAGAAGTGCAGTAATTGGGATTATGTTTGGCTGCAGATGAAAGAATTATTCAGCTTAAACAAAATGCTTTTTCATATAACAAGAAGTCTTGAAGCAGGTCATTCAGGACAGTTCCATGTTGCAAAAAGGAACCAGCTGAGCTCCTTCCTTCCTCCCACTCACATTAGAGTATAAACCGTAGAAACAAAGGCAGAGGTCATCAGGCTCATGCCAGCTGAGTTGTCCCTTTATTTCAAGAAAAAAATAACTTTCATGACCCCCCACCCCAAGTCAATTTCTGATTGCATCCTATTGGCTAGAATTTTGTCACATAGTAACCCTTAGAGGCAAAGGAATTAGGGAAACTGAACACTATTCTACTCCTAACAAACTTACCCCATTGCTGTAGTAAAAGAAAGAAATTGTAATCTCATTATACAAAATATATCCATGAAAAAGTAACTTAACTGAACTCTGTTACCTGCTGTGTCATTTATTGAGCAGGGCTGACTATTTCTGACATGTGGGCCTTACAGTATTGTATCAACTATGAGAAATTCAGCTCATACTCTATTCATGACACTGGAATAGTTGCTATTGAGAATGTTGGGAATTACAACACTAGTCCTTGCACTGGGCTGGCACAAAAGAACATGACAACTGTCACATACTTTCTGGAGTACACAGATCATAATCCTTAAACTCATGCTCATGTTCACAAAACGCTAACTGCTGTGTGTCTTTATTTTACAAACTTCTACAATTTTTCTAATGGTAAGATAAAAGTAGAAGGGTCAAGATAATAAATTTAAGGCAGACAACTTGGAATGTCCATTTGGTAGCCCAAAACTTCTCTGGACCTGAGAGAGAAAGCAGCAAGCTTAGTGTATTGACTTGAATCTCTGAACTAGGATTGAGAACAAATGGGTCAGGGACAAATCTGTTCATCCTTTATTATATCAGGCTCTATGAAAGTCTAATGATATAGGCATTCAGTTTACATTATTATAGCTTATCGTTCTGGATTATTGTCTGAGTGAAGTGAGAGAGGCAGCTATAGGTACAAAGACAATAGAAATCTTTCCAGATCTTCCAGAAAGAGAAGGAGACCAAGAGAATGTAAGAGTAAGAATGAGAACACAAAGGGAGGGAGGGAGATGGGGGGAAGCAGGAAGAGAGAGAGAGAGACAGAGGGCTATACAGCTTTGGAAAGTTTTCTAACATCTTGTCCTTAAATTAGTTATGAAGACAAAAGTTACCAAAACCTTGAAGGACTGGACAATACAGAATGCTATATAAGAAAGAGCTCCAGACTGGAGTCAGGTTAACTTGTGGATCTAGTCTTAATCTTTCTGCCTACCATTTATGTGATTTTAGCAAGTCACTCAAATTTTTAGAGTCTAAAGTCCTTTATTAATATATTGCATACTTAACCATCATAATAACAAAGTTCTATACTTTTGTTCCATTTGTTTTTCAAATATTACATAATTCCACAAGATACGTCACTGGGCAGGGCATGGTAAATTAAATAAAATAAAGGTATTCAAATGTATTACTAGATAAGATTAAGGGTACACTGTAAGCAGGCTTTGTAAAAGAAGACTAAGGTGAAAATTTAAATCTGCGCATAATTTGGAAAGATGTATAAGATCAAAGATTAGATTTCAAACTATGAAAATGGCACAGGCAGAGGTACAGAGGAAGGGTTAAATCCACTATGTAGTGTTACATGGATAATTCAGTTTTACAGTTGAGGTTCTATTGTATATTTACTGTGTATATTGGAGATATGTTTAGAAAAGGTGAAAGCCTTGAAAATCACATTGAGTGGACTTTGCATACAGGTAATGAAAAAGCCTTAAATAGTCTAGAGAAAGATACTGACATGATGAGATTATTGTAGTTTATTTTCCTTTAGTGGGGACGTACTTTATTTCCTCCAGGAATTTTTCTCCAAACCAGTCACTGTATATGTAGAAAATTTATTTTAGGAAAACTGAATCTAAATAAAAACCATGTAATTGTTGACTTTTAAGCACTAGTGGATTATTTTATATAATAGAATAGAAAAATATCACAGAATATAACAATAGATTATCAAGCAGAATCAAATTTTCCTATTTCTCAGACCAGTGCAGATGGAAATAGAACTGAAGGAAGCAAGAGTATTAGATTCTGTCCCCATGCCTTGTGCCCTCCCTCCACCTGGGTTGAATGGAGCTGAGAGGAAGCTCTTTGTTGAGCAGTGGGCAAAGGAATTTGTCCTTCTTTTATGGTGGGACCCAGCAAGGGCTGTAGCAGTACAGTGGAAGTGGTTTCACAACCTTTCTTTAATGACCTTGAGAGTTTTGAGGAATTCTGGTCAGTTCTTTTGTTGAATATCACTCAATTTATGTTTTTCTGATGTTCTTCTCATAAATAGACTGGGGTTATGGTTTTTATAGGAGGAAAATTACAGAAGTAAATGCCATTCTCATCACATCATATCAGGAGCACTTGCTATCAATGTCATTTACATTGATATTACCTTTGATCACTTGGCTGAGGTAGTATTTGTCAGCCTTCTCCACTATGAAGTCACTTCCCCCCTGCTTTCCATACTCTTTTGAAGCAAGTTACTTGTGAAGTTACACTTAAGGGGTAAGGAGAAATAATTTAAAATAAATTCCATTTATTTTAAAATGGAGAAAATAATTTGGAGATTTGTCAGAATGTACTTTAAAGTAATTAGAGAGTAAAAGTGATTCTTTTAAAAATAAATTGAGAATTGCTGCAACTATATGAAAAATGTATCATCCCCCCTTTTTTCAAGAAAAAAATCAACTTATAGAACAATAAAATATATACAGTTTATATATGAAGTATCTTTTAGTTTATGTTATTTTAAGTATCTGATATGTCAAATGCATTAAAGACAACTCAGGGATAATTACTAATTGAATATATATCAAATATGTGTTTTAAAACTTGAACTACTCTAAGTATAGATCCAAGTTTGGAACTTTTCAAGGTATCATACAGTTATTTATAAGAGGATAATGCAAGACAATAGCAAGGCATTAGGCATGAACATAAATTCACCAGATAGAGAATAATATATTTGAATCCATTGTATTCAATGGACTGTCATGGCTGCTCAAACAAAGCCTATAAAATATAGGCCAATGCGAAGAAATCACAAAGAATTATGATATATCTCGGAAGTATCTCTGGACAATGAGGCTTTGGAAAACAGAAGTATCATTCAGCAGTCAATTATATTTCATACCATTCTTTCATTAGGACATTGGGCACAATGTGGACTGATCCACATCAAAAGATTGAATGAAATAGATATTTATTTGCCTATTCACTAGCTACTTTTGTGCTCTGAGTTCTTATTACTAGACACAAAGAAGTCTGTGTCAGTTTAAATGCTGTCTTTTTTTTTTATAGTAAACTATTTTTCTAGGACTATTGATCTTAGAGAATTTGTGTTGTAGGACCACCAATTATTGGATTAGTTCATCTTAATATCACCACTAGTTTCTTCTTCTACATGATGACCCCATATCTCACTTAATGAACCTCTTTCTAACCAGCCCACAACCTCATTCACTGTCCTTTATTTTTTTCTAGCTTTATTGAGGTATAATTGACAATAAAATTATAAGATATTTAAAGTGTACATCATGATAATTTGATAAATGTATACATTGTGAAAGGATTCTTCCCACCTAGTTAATTAACACATTCAAGCACATGTATACCTCAAATATTTATTTATGTATTTATTTAGGTGTGAAAAATTAAGTTCTAGTTTCTTAACAAATTTTAATTTTGTAATACTGTAATTAACGATAGTAACCATGTTATACATTAGCTCCTCAGACCTTTTTCACCTCATAGTTGAAAGTCTGTACCCTTTTACCAATCACTCTCTACTTCCCCCACTTCTGCAGTGGCTCGCAGCCACTTTTGTCCTTTCTCTTTCCATGATTTTGACTTTTTATTTAGATTCCACATATAAGTGACACCACACAGTGTATGTCTTTCTCTGCCTGGCTTATTTTACTTAGTGTAATGCCCTCAAGATCCACCTATGTTGTCACGAAGGGCAGGATTTCCTTCTTTCTCATAGCTGAGTAATATTCCATTATATATATTACATATATTATAATATATTATATATATATATAATACATATATATATATAATATATATTCTCCATTCATTCCTTGATGGACGCTTAAGTTGTTTCCATACTTGGCTATTGTGAATAATGCTGCAATGGACATGGGAGTGGTGCAGCTATCTCTTCGATATCCTCATTCACTGTCCTTTATATTTACCTCTCTTTCTGCTGGATAAATATCTGAATTCAGCTATTCAGTTTCTGATTCTTCTGGGCCACCAAATGACAGAAAATAATAACACTGAAATTTTAAAATTCCACAGTAAGTCACATGAGAACAGCAAAGGTTTCATTTCATTTCTAACTACTCTTTTCCTTCTATTACCACAAAATTTGGGCCAAAAAAATAACTTCCTCAAGAAAAGTAGTTCCTCTCATTGATGACTATCTTAAAACTATTATGTGTTCCAGAAATTAAATTAAGCAGGAGATTATTACCAACTAATTGTCACTTAGTTCACAATCGACTCAGTTACTTGTTTTTAAGGTTCTGGCTTTCTTGTATGAACAAACAAACATAGGACTGAAAAATATGCATATATGGTAAACTTAGTTCTCTTAATTTTTTTGCCCCTTCACTAAGACTTTGCTTAGCCCTCAGGCAAGTTTCTCCTTCTTATATGACCCAAGTTAATTTCTTTAGATTACATGGCCTACTTGACCTATAGTAAACAGACCTAGAGTATTATGAAGCAAAGTGAGTAATTAAGAGCTCAAGTACTTTCAATAAATTAGGAACAAATTGAATTTTTATAATCTACTATTATTCTATATTATAGTTTTTTTAAATGTAATTATGGCATGCATACAATGACCATAACACTTGTATATTTTATACTATTTTTATACCTATTATAAAATATAAAAATAATGTAATTAAAACATTTGAACATAATTTCAAACTCTTAAATGATGAATAATTATACTCTAGAAAATATACAAGGAGATGTTCTACCATTTTAAAATATAAAGCTAAAACCTCACAAATGCTGACATAAAATTTAGAAATGAGAAAAAAAGTGTATTTTATGTTAAATATATTAATCTAGTCAATAAAGTTTATACCTTTAAAAAATAGTTATTGAGGGCTTCCCTGGTGGCGCAGTGGTTGAGAGTCCACCTGCCGATGCAGGTAACATGGGTTCGTGCCCTGGTCCGGGAAGATCCTACATGCCACAGAGTAGCTAGGCCCGTGAGCCATGGCCGCTGAGCCTGCGTGTCCAGAGCCTGGGCTCTGCAACAGGAGAGGCCACAACAGTGAGAGGCCCACGTACCGCAAAAAAAAAGAAAAAGAAAAAGTTATTGAAGTGAGGTTGAAGCCACATTTTTGTAATAAATATTTATTTTTAGATTTACCAATAAAGTCTGAAGAAATTCAAGTTATTTATTTCATAAATTTTAGAAAGTGTGTACAATTTTTTTGCCCAGTTATTTGAGGCTTTTAGGTCAAAGAGGCAATGAACTATCATTTATCATTTACTATCATGATTTCTTTAATATAAATATATGAAATCAGAGGACTGTTAAAAGGGTCTCAGATAAATATTCTAATCACCACCTTTGACATATTAGAATAACTGAGCCAGGGCTAGGGATCAAGATGACAGAGTAGGAAGATCCTAAACTCACCTTCCCAAACAGACACATCAAAATTGCCACTACATATAGAGCAGCACTCTCTGAAAATTACCTAAAGACTAGCAGAATGGCTTTTTTACAACCAGTGTTATGAAGAAAGACCCACATGGAATCTGGTAGGAAAGGAGAAGAGGCAGTCTAGTTGGGACCCACATTCCTGGCAAAAGACCCATAAGAGGAAGAGTATATTACAGGCTAGGGAGTCCATCCTAAGGAGTTAGAAGTTTAAGCCCCATATTGAGGGCCTCAGCCCTGGGTCCAACACTGGGAAGATGAGCTCCCTTGGCTGGTTTGAAAACCAGTGTGGCTTACCAGAGAGAGGGCTGTAAGAAACTGAAACTGCTGTTGAAGAGCATACACACAGACTTGCTTGCTCCCAGTTCCAGCACAGAAACAACAGATTGAAAATGGCTTGCTGCTCTCGCCAGCCAACCAGGATTGCCCCAGCACACTCCCCAGCCCACATCTGGCCCCTGCTCCAGCCACTCGTGTTCCAGCAAGACTCCCAACCAAGGAAAAGGCAACCATCTTACTGGAGAGAGGTGGAACTAGTTTAGAACTGTGGTTCCAGCCCTTGGGCCCTGGTCCTGCCCCCAACCAAGGCATAGATTGCCATCATGCCAGGGAGAAGCAAAGCTAACTCAGAAATGCAACTCCAGCCCCTTGTACCCTGGCCCCACCCCTGCCCACAAGCCTGACTAAGGTGGAGACTGTCATTGTGGTAGGGAGAAGTGGAGCTAGCTCAGATTTGCCACTCCAGTATCTTCCCCCAACTAAGGCAGAGACCACCATCATGCTAGAAAGAAGCCTAGCTCCCTCAAGCCTCCAGCTCCTTTGGCATTGGCCCCACTCTCTGACAGGGCAGCAACTGCTGTTGAGCCCTAGTCCTAGCCCTAGTCCACATATAGCTCTGACTCCAGCCCTATACCCCACCAAGGTGGCAGCTTCCAGCGCAGCCCAGGAGAAGATGTAGCCAGTGCTCACTTCAGACTCAGTTCTCCCACTAAAACCTCTGGGCACATGCAGAATGCATAGAGATATGCCTACACAAGGACAAGCCTTGAAGGCCAGGATAGGTAACTGTTTTGCTCAATTTTAAAGAGATAAGCTTTGAAAGTCAAAAAAAAAAAAAAAAAAAAAAAAAAAAAAAAAGA
>NW_020175672.1:1746981-1837906 GCF_003031525.2 Neophocaena asiaeorientalis asiaeorientalis
AAAAAAAAAAAAAAAAAAAAGACAAGATAGAGGAATATGTTCCAAATGAAAGACCAAGGTAAAACCCCAGGGGGAAAAAAACCTAATAAAATGGAGATAAGTAATTTACCTGATAAAGAGTTCAAAGCAATAGTAATAGAAATGTTTACTGAACTTGGGAAAAGAATAGAGAACACAGAGAGAACTTCAACAAAGAACTAAAAAACATAAAAAGAATCAATCAGAGCTGAAGATGACAGTAACTGAAATGAAAAATACACTAGAAAAACTTAACAGCAGATTAGGTGATACAGAAGAATGCATAAGTGACAAAATAGTGGAAATCACCCAATCAGAAGAGAAAAGAAAATTTAAGTAAAGATAGTTTAAGGGACCTCTGGGGCAACATCAAGCATACTAACTTTTGCATTATAGGGGTCCCAGAAGAAAAAGTGAGAGAAAGGGCCAGAAAATGTATTTGATATAATTATGAATGAAAAATTTCCTAACCTAAAGAAGGAAACAGATATCCATGTCCAGGATTCACAGAAAGTCCCCAAAAAAAATGAACCCAAAGAGACCCACACCAAGACATATAAAAATTAAAATGACAAAATTTAAGATAAAGAGAGACTTTTAAAGGCAGCAAGAGAAAAACAAAGATTCACATACAAGGGAACCTTCATAAGACTATCAACTGTTTTCCGCAGAAACTTTGCAAGCCAGAAGAGAGTGGCATGATATATTTAAAGTCCTGAAAGGGAAAAAAACTACAAACAACAATACTCTACTCACCAAGTTTTTCATTCAGAATTGAAAGATTAAGAGTTTCCCAGAGCAGCAAGAACTACAAGAGTTGATCACCACTAAGCCACCTTACAAGAAATGTTAATGGGTCTTGTCTAAGTGGAAAAGAAAAGGCTATAACAGGATATAAGAAAATATTTGAAGGAATAAATCTCACTGGTAAAGGTAAATATATAGCCATTTAAATAAGCTAGTACAAAGATTAAAAGAAAAAATTGTAAAATCAAGTATAACTACAATAAGCAGTTAAGGGAGACACATAAGATGTAAAATATGACATCAAAACATAATAAGGGAGAGTAAAAATGGTAGAGCTTTTAGAATATGTTTAAACCTAAATTATGTCTTGGTCTATCAGTCCAAGGCAACTAGATATATTTACAGGTTGATATATATCAATCTTATGGTAACACAAATCAAAAACTTACAATACACACACACAAAATAAACAAACAACAAACAGAAAGTAACCCAAACATAATATTAAAGAAAATAATCAAACCATGAGGGAAGAGACTAAAAGAAAAAGAAAGTAACAGAGACCTGTAAAACCAACCAGAACTTAATCCTTTTAAATGTAAATGGACTAAATGCTCCAATCCAAAGACATAAGGTGGCTGATTGGATTAAAAAAAATGAACAAGATCCATATATATGCTGCTTAAAGAAAATCACTTCACAGCTAGACATATGAAAATGGAAATGAAAACAAAGCTGGGTAGCAACACTCATATTAGAAAAAATAGACTTTAAAACACAATCTATGACAAAAGACAAAGAAGGGCATTATTTAATGAAAAAGAGGCCAATCCAATAAGAATATATAACATTGTTAAACATATATGCCCCTAACATAGGAGCACCTAAATATATAAAGCAAATATTTACATACATAATGGGAGAAATTGACAGTAATGAAATAATAGTAGGGGACTTTAATACCCCACTACATCAATGGAAAGATAATACAGACAGAAAATCAGTAAGGAAACACTGGCCTTAACGGACATCAGATGAACTTAACAGATATCTATAGAATGTTCCATTCAAAAAGAGCAGAATACACATTCTCTTCAAGTGCACATGAAACTTTCTCCTGGATAGATCAAATGCTAGGTCACAAAACAAGTCTCAATAAATTAAAGAAGATTTAAATTATACCAGGCATCTCTTCTGACCACAGTGGTATGAAACTTGAAATCAATTACAGGAAGAAAACTGGAAAAAACCCACAAACATGTGGAGACTAAGCAGCATGCTACACAAAACCCAATGCATCAATAAAGAAATCAAAGAGGAAATAAAAAAATACTTTGAGACCATTAAAATTAGAAACACAACTTTCCAAAATTTATGGCATACAACAAAAGCAGTTCTAAGAGGGGAGTTTATAGTGATACAAGTCTACCTCAAGAAACAAGAAATATCAAATAAACAACCTAACTTCCCATCTAAAGGAATTAGAAAAAGAATAAAAAAAGCCCAGTGTCAGCAGAAGAAAGGAAATAATAAAGATCAGAGCAGAAATAAACTAGAGACCAAAACTGATAAAAAGATAAATGAAACTGAAGTATTTTTTGAAAACAGAAACAAAATTGATTAGCTGTTAGCTAAACTAATTAAGAAAAAAAGAGAGAGGAACCAAATAAAATTAGAAATGAAAGGGGAGAAATCACAACTGATAACACAGAAATAAAAACAATCATAAGAGAATACTACAAACAGTCATATGCCAACAAATTGACAACTTGGAAAAGAAATTGATAAATTCCTAGAAACATACTATCTTCTAAGACTGAATTAGGAAGAAATAGAAAATCTGAACAGACTAATTACTAGTATTGAAATTGGATTACTAATAAAAAAACACCCAACAAACAAAAATCCAGGATCAGATGGTTTCACAGGGGAATTCTACCAAACATTTAAAGAGTTAATACTTATCTTCAAACTTTTCCAAAAAGTTGTAGAGGAGGGAACGGTTCCAAACTCATTCTATTAGGCCAGCATTATCCTGATGCAAATAACAGACCTTTGTTACACTACACACACACACACACAAACACAAACAGGCCAATACACTACACACACACACACAAACACAAACAGGCCAATATCTTTTATGAACATAGATGCAGTATAGATTTAGATATAGATATAGATATATACACGCACACAATGGAATATTACTCAGCCATAATAATGAATGAAATCTTGCCATTTGCAATAACATGTGTGGACCTAGAGGGTATTATGCTTAGTGAAATATGTCAAAGAAAGACAAATACTGTATGTTTTCATTTACATATAGAATCTAAAAAATAAAACAAATGAATAATTAAACAGAAACAGATTCATATATACAGAAAACAAACTAGTGGTTACCAGAGGGCATAGGGGAGGGGAGAAGGGGCAAAATAGTTGAAGGAAATGAAGAGATACAAAATTCCTAGGTATAAAATAAGTTACAAGGATGCAATATACTGCACACAATGTAGTTAATATTTTATAATTACTTTGAAGTATATTTTTATAAAAATATAAAATTACTCTATTATACACTTGAAATTAATATCATATTTTAAGTTAACTGTACTTCAGTTTTTTACAAAATGGAAGCCTAAAAGGGTAAATTATTTTCTCAAAAACTTTGAGACATGTATAATAGAATCCATTAACCATGCTTCCTAAAGCACGCATAAACATACACACACAATAAAACTTACAAACAACACACAGAGACAAATGTTTTGAAAAGATAATTAGTGGAATTTGGAGAGCAAGTTCTTACAAGAAGCTAAGAGGAAAAAGAGCCAATCTGAATTGTAACCAAAAGGTTACAAATAATTTACAAAAAGGATTATCATTTGAGAATGAAACAGTACCATCAAGACATAATCAACCCGAACAGAGAAAGGCAATCTATCTTAGGAAGACAAAGATTCTCTTGCAAGAGCAAACCTTGACTGAATCCTGATTGCATAAATTCACATGTATAACAAAATATCAATATTAATCAGAAAGAGGTTGTTTAAGCATAAAAAATAAAATAAGCAGGGTTCAGTGTCAAATATAATCACTGTCCATCCAAGGATAGTCCAAAGAATTGAGTACCATAGGCCAAAGAGTTTTCCTGCCCATTTGTAATAATATACCTTCACTTAATTCCATCAACTATACAAATCTTTTTTTTTTTTTTTTTTTGCGGTACGCAGGCCTCTCACTGTTGTGGCCTCTCCCGTTGCGGAGCACAGACTCCGGAAGCACAGGCTCAGCGTCCATGGCTCACGGGCCCAGCCGCTCTGCGGCACGTGGGATCTTCCCAGACTGGGGCACGAACCCGTGTCCCCTGCATCGACAGGCAGACTCTCAACCACTGCGCCACCAGGGAAGCCCAACTATACAAATCTTATAATTAATTTCCTAGCTTTTGTGATTCCATATTCACCAAGTCATCTTCTGACCAATTTGTGTCTTTTCACTGAAGTATCTGTAGAACAGAATACCCAGCCCAAGGACTTGAGTAGTATATGTTAACCTGGTCTGTTATATTTCTAATTGTAAATGAATAGCCACCTGATTGGAATTTGACAAGCCACATAAATTATCCAGTGAAAAAATGTGTTGGCTACAGGACTCAAATATCTAATACCTCAGCAATTAAAGTTTATGCAAAATAAAAAGTTATGCAAAATAACAAACATTTGACTATTCTCAGAAATGTAGGCTTAATTAATATGAATTGATACTTGTATTCTGACCAATCAGGTCTTGGGACATGCAGAAAACAGAAAAACAGATTCTGGCTCATTTCATAAATTCATCATCTAAAAGGAATTTGCAAAATGAGCTAGCTTCAGTTTCCCCAGTAAGAGCATTAATGGGATTGTCTCTAGTACCTGAAATATCCATAACTTACTTTAACTGGAATTATTCCGTAGAACAGTTATTGTGATTCCCATTTGATATATGAGATAATTGAAGTGCAGTGAAGTTACATTACTTTTTTTCAAGCTGAAGCAATAAGTGGAGCTGGAATTCGAACCAGAAGTAGAAGGCAGGGGTTGCAAATTCAAATGACAAGATAGGTAGTAAGTTAGAAAGTAAAGATGATATCACAAAAACTGCTTAACTCGTAGAAGCATAGATTGCCAATTTCCCATGAAAAGACAAATATCCTGATTTTATGCAAAATCTCTTGATTTTGAAATGTTATCTAATTCAAAAATAAGTTTTAGACACTATAGGCTGAATAAAATACTTATACATGAGGCTGTTCGGGCTACAGGTTTGTGGCCTCTGAGTTATTGCAAATGCTTGTGCCATCTATAGTTGAATAACCTTTTTCTAGTTCTTAGGAAAAATAATTACTATTCCGAAATGACATTCTCTGATAACAACCTGGAGTGCTAATACTTAGTGCTACTCAATGCTGGTGTATACATATGAGTCAGAAGCCAGAGATCGTGTTAATTGGCTTTTTTATACAAAATTCATGGAAGGATATCCTACCTCTTTTGGAAAATGGATTTCACATGTACCTGAGGACAGAGCTAGAATTTCCCTGAAGAAGTAGTTACTTGTTATTTCACCACAAGAACAAGTGGTTAAAGATTTTCTCTGAGATTATATAAAACAAGGCAGGGCTGTGATGATTTAGAATTGAGTGACTTTTAGCACAGAAAGTGCCTACGGGGCAGAATCATACATTAGAATATGGATAATTTGAGGTATAGAAGATGATGTATAAGTAGACTACTTTGAAAACTAAAAATCATTCTCATTCTACAGTGTGTACTCAGTATTTTCAGTATGCTTTTTGTTTCCCTTTCCTAATTCCAGACTTAAAGAACCTCTGGATTTGGAGAATCCAACTGAAAACTATAATTATACCAAATAAACCAAACGCTGTAGACAATGAACTCTTAGCAAGATCTAGTTCTATTCAGGTGTGATACACTTTACTCATGCATATTCTTCTTACTGTCTCTGAAACTTCCAAGAGAGAAAGTTACATGCTTCCATCCTTAAAGTCATATTAATGCTCCATAATATATACTTAAATAAATCTCTTTACATTAAAAAAGAGAAAAGAATAAGTTTCTATAGTTCCTATTGTAACCATAATTTTATCTTTTATGTCATCTATATAAGTTGAAAGTTTAAAGTAGTTATTTTAGGTTTTATTTAAAGGGAGAACATTCTCTAAATAACTGGTTTGAAATAAGATGCTAAGGTGTGAGAAGAATATGTCAGTCAGTGAGCTTCCTGTGCCAAAATATTATAGAAGTTAAAACTACAAATTATATTTCATGGTGTTGAAGATTAGACAAACTAGGCATGGATCTGCTTTTCATACTTTGAATGCAGATTTGTGTGTCTGACATGAAAAGAATTATATAATTTCAGTAAAAAAACAGGCAGACAACCACATTCTGCAGCAGTCTTCCCCACTGCATTTAGAGCTGCAGAGTGAAGAGGAAACCCATAAGGTATGTCAGGGCAAGTGGATAATTCTCAGTTGAGAAAACAATTGCCTGTTGACTGTAGACTGGGCAATTTTTCTTCAAGTTTCCACCTCTTAAGGGACCCCACCTAAGAGACAGTGTGAGCCCTATTGTGAACAAATGAGATATCCATCTTTGGATCAACTCCACTGAGGCTTCAAGTAATATCACAAACTGACCCAATGGTGCCCTAGATATTGCACTTCTAAAAGCAAGGCTTGAGATGCAGTTCCTTTTCTTTGATTGTTTAAAAAACAGGGACTTTCTGTGTTCAAAGACAGGAACTAAAATCACGGAAGCACATGACATAGAGATGTGTAAAATTTATCTCACAAATACAAATTAAGCAAATCTTGTAGATAGGAGGTCTTTCTATTAATAATTTTCCTAATTAGAATCCCAGTAGTGCTTGTATTTTCTGGTTCAAGGATAATAATCAATTAAAGTACTGCTGTATCTTTCTTTTTAAAATGTAGAGGATGTTATTATGTTAATAGCTATTTATTAAGTACCTACTGTGTGCCATTTACCTACAACTGAGCTAAGAATTGCCACTTCCAAAATGAGCTTTATTTGATATATTTCACTGACAGAATGATAGTGCTGAGAGGTATCAACGAGGGCCTCATCACTAGGCTTCACCAAAATTACTCCTGATTGATGGCTTTCTCTGCTGTCCTTAAAGATCTCCTAGGGTAGAAATGCTAGAAACTCATTAACAAATTCTATCAATAGGAAGTTCTCCCTAATAACCAATATCATCATGGAGCCAAAATCTGTTTTGTCTAGTTTTATCACCATTAACATTGTAAATAGCTGGACATTAACATGTTCTCATAATTTAAAGCAACTAAACTTAACTATTTTTCCTGTTTCTTTTTCCTTTCATGCTTCAAAGAAAGATGCTTCTTTTTTCACAGCTAACACTAATTCATCACTCTCCAAGTGCTGTTCTCACCTTACAGATCTCCCTCCATTATTTTATTCTTTTCCCTTTCTCCTATATTATCTGGCCATTTCTCCTAAGCATGTAAATATGTGCAAGATTCTCTCATAAAAAAGTTCCAATTTATTCCTACATCACCTCCTCTATTGTTAATTTCTCCTCTTGCCATCCTAGCAAGGTCATTTCACTTTCTCTTCCATTGTCTCCTTAACTCTTTGTGAGCTGACAACTTTCTCACTACACAGAAATTGCTCTAAAGTTATCTTAGGAGTGACAGTTACCAGGGCAACTTGGAAAAAGAGACAGAAGTTGAGTTATCTTGATTTTGTAGGAGGCTCCAGCTATGTCGAAGAAGTGGTCCAGCTCTACCAGCACCATCCCTCCTAGTCTTTCTAGGGTTATTGCCAGTGGGGTTGTGAGGAAGTCAGATTTCTGTAAATTAATATTGATAATGGTTATTTAAGGATATTTTATTTTTTAACATGATGGAATGAGTATACATCATATTACAGGTTATGACATTTCAAGAATATAGTTGGTTCCAAACAAATAGCACAGATGGTAGTGAGAAAGGGAATATAGATTTTAAAGTCCTCAACTTCCATAGCAATATGCAAGTATTAAAGGTTAAAGTAGAACCAGACATAAATGATTTACCTGTGAGAATGCATTACATATTGTTCACCCAATAAAGGTTAATATTGGTGTACCCAATATTTAGTAACTTTTCCTTGGACAAGTTATAGATTGACAGTCTCAGTTGGCTAGAAAAGGCACACATAAGATAAATTTTAACAGATATAAAAGGAAAGTACCACATTTGAGTCTTTAAAAGTTCATTGCAAATCCATATCAAAATATTAGTAAACCAAATCCAGCTATATTAAAAAAATTAAAAACCATAACCAAGTAGGAATTATCCAAGGAGTACAAAGTTAATTTAACATCTAAACATAAGTTAATATAAAGCATCATACATATTTGTTTCCTATTGCTATATAAGAAAACATTTCACAGGACCTGGGAATTAGAAAATAGATATCTTTGAGGGCTGTTATTCAGCCTACCACAGTGCTCTCCTGGTCCCAATGGCAGCCATCTCACATGCAAAATAGATTCACCACATCCTAAGGTCCCCATTACAGTATGAAGTCATGTCTAAAATCTCACCAAAGACTTATCAGTTCAGAATTCCCAAATTTTATCATCTATGTTCATTGCTTACAAGTGCTACTTTTCACATAGCTTACAGGACATAATTCAGCTAAGCTTCTTGCAGTTGTGTAGCAAGGGTTCCCTTTCTTCAAGTTTCCAAAAACATGTTCCTCATTTCCTTTTGAGCCCTCACCAGAAGCCCCTTTAATACTCATATTTCTGCCAACAGTCTGCTTATGACTAAGTTTCTCTAAGACAGTACCGTGTTCCACACTTCCTTCTGAATTCTTGCTAGTGGTACCTTTAAGCTCCAGTTATTCAAGGTAATCTAAAATTTTTCTGTAATATTCATCTTAATTCTTCCAGTCTCTACCCAAGGCCCAATTCCAAATCCACTTCCTCAGTTTTAGGTATCTGTTAGAGCAGCACCCTGCTTCCAAGTACCAAGATATGTACTAGTTTCCTATTGCTATTTAGGATAACATATTCTCGGGTTCCAGGGAGAAGGGTGTGGGTATTTGGACGTATTTTGGGGCCACTATTCAGTCTATCACATCTCATTAATAGAATAAAGAAAAAAAAAGGTCATCTCAATAAAGTTTTTAAAAATTGACTGAATCCAATATCCTTCCATAATAAAACCTTCAACAAATTAGAAATAGAAAGGACTGTCCTCAACTTGATAAAACCCTTCTGTAAAAATCCACAGCTAATATTATCCTTAATTGTGGAAGCTTCAGTGCTATTTCCCTATGATTGGAATTAAGGTAAGAATGTTAGCTCTCACCGCTTCTATTCAACTGTGTTCTGGAGGTTCTAGCCAGTGCAATAAGTACAAAAAAAGTTTTAATGTAATATCATATAGAGATTAAAAAGAAAGAAATAAGACTCTATTTACAGATGACGTGACTCTGTATATAGAAAAATCCAAGCAATACACACACACACACACAACCTGTTAGAACTAAAAACGAGTTTAGTAAGGTGGCATAAGACAAGATCAATTATATAAAACAAAACTGTATTTCAATACATTAAAAATAAACAATCCAAAATGAAATTATGAAGATAATTCTATTCGTAATAGCATAAGAAGCAAAGTAGTTAAAATTAACAAAACAAATATAAGACTTGCACAAAGAAAATTATAAAACATTGCTGAAAGAAATAAAAGAAGATCAAAATAAATGGAGAGACCTTTATAGTGCTGTCCTCTGGCCTCCACACAGAAAGCTTTCTCACCCCACCTTGGCTCTTACACCCACCCCAATGTGGATGACCACACTGCTGTCCTCTCATTCACAAAGAGAGACTATGTCCTCTCACACAGAAAGCTCTTCTCGTCTCCTTTGGATGCAATACCATGCCACTTCATAGTTCCCTTCTGAATGAGAAAACATGCCTTTAGCAGCCCAACCTAATTGAGTGTAGACTGAATCATTCAGGAAGGAAGACAGAAAGACAAGGAAGAAGAGATGGGAGGAGACAAGATGAGAGAGAGGAAGAGCTTATTTTCTTTTATAATTAGATTTTTTTTCCTTTAAAATCATCACTCTATGTCTACATGCTACAAGTTATAATAATCCCGTATCCCATAAGCATCATGTCAAGCTGGAAGGTTTTATTTAATACCAAGCATCACAGTTAAAGAGCATGACGAAGAGGACAACAGAGTGGAGAAAAGTACTGGAATTATTTAGCCTGGAAATGAATTTAGAGAAGATACAACCGTCTTCAAATATTTGAAAGAGTATCATGTAGAAAGGAGTATGGTATAAGCTTTCTTTGGTATGTTCCAGAAAGAAAAAGTAGTCTCAGTGGAAGGGCCTTAGAACTGAAATTGGAGTTCACTAAAATTGTCCTTTTGGATGCTCAGCCACCACGCCAGAGGCAAGTGCTGCATTCTGGGTGCTGCAATCCTGAGGACACGGCCTCTCTGACACCTCCGGCCCCAGGGAATCGGTGGCATCCGTGGTGGGAGCGGCCACAGCCACCCTGGCTCCTCACATGAGTTCTTTCCTTCACCTTGCTGAGAGCCTGTCCCGGCCATGGGGACAACTCTTTTGTCCTCCCTCTGAGGCTTGTGGGACCAACAGATGCCTGTGGCAACTGAGGGCTGAACTGCAGACAGCAGCAAGCATACAGTGAATGGTGCATTTGAGCGCCTTCTGTGATTACCACTCACACCCTTTCCAGGGACACCTTCTTAAAAGAACCAACAAGCATCCAGTTTACTGAGATGTAATCCGAGATTCATGGAGTTGTTGCACACCAGATACCTGTTGTCTCACTAAGACTGGAACAGTTGAGCATCACACACCAAGAGAGACATCAGGTTAAAAAAAAAAAAAAGAAAACGGCAAAGCTTGGATCTTTTCCTGCTTTAGAAGCAACAAGAATGGAAAATTGATAATCAAAGGCTCTTGTGGTCTAGCAGAAAAGACAGAGGAATGCAGAACTGCCAACGCAGTCAGTAAGAGCCGTGTGGCTGACAGGGTCTTGGTGCCCCGGCGTGGTATCAGGCCTGAGCCTCTGAGATGGGAGAGCCGAGCTCAGAACATTGGATGACAAGACACCTCCGGGCCCCACAGAATATCAACCAGCAAGAGCTCTCCCAGAGATCCCTGTCTCAGTGCTAAGACCCAGCTCCACTCAATGGCCAGCAAGCTCCAGTGCTGGATGCCCCATGCCAAACAACTAGCAAGACAGGAACACAACCCCACCCATTAGCAGAGAGGCTGTCTAAAATCATACTAAGTTCCCAGACACCCCAAAACACACCACCGGATGCGGCCATGCCAACCAGAAGGCAAGATCCAGCCTCATCCACAAGAACACAGGCTCCAGTGCACTGCACCAGGAAGCCTACACAAGCCACTGACCCAAAACACTAAAAACAATGGGAGCTATGAACCTGCAGCCTGCAATAAGGAGACCTAAATACAGTAAGTTAATGAAAATGAGAAGACAGAGAAATACGCAGCAGATGAAGGAGCAAGGTAAAAACCCACCACACCTATCAAATTAGGAGGAAATAGGCAGTCTACCTGAAAAAGAATTTAGAGTAATGATAGTAGAGATGGTGCAAAATCTTGGAAATAGAAGGGAGAAAAGACAAGAAACTTTTAACAAGGACATAGAAGAACTAAAAAGCAAACAAACAATGATGAATAACACAATAAATGAAACTAAAAATTCCCTAGAAGGAATCAATAGCAGAATAACTAATGCAGAAGAACGGATAAGTGACCTGGAAGATAAAATAGTGGAAATACTACCACACAGAAGAATAAAGAAAAAAGAATGAAAAGAATTAAGGACAGTATCGGAGACCTCTAGGACAACATTAAATGCACCAACATTCAAATTATAGGGGTCCCAGAAGAAGAAGAGAAAAAGAAAGGGACTGAGAAAATATTTGAAGAGATTATGGTTGAAAACTTCCCTAACCAGGGAAAGGAAATAGTCAATCAAGTCCAGGAAGTGCAGAGAGTCCCATACAGATAAATGTAAGGAGAAACACACCAAGACACATATTAATCAAACTATCAGAAATTAAATAAAAAGAAAAAATATTAAAAGCAACAAGAAAAGACAGTAAATTGCATACAAGGGAATTCCCATAAGGTTACCAGCTGATATTTCAGCAGAAACTCTGCAAGCCAGGAGGGAGTGGTAGGACATATTGAAAGTGATGAAAGGGGAAAACGTACAACCAAGATTACTCTACCCAGCAAGGACATCATTCAGATTGGACAGAGAAATTAAAACCTTTACAGACAAGCAAAAGTTAAGAGAATTCAGCACCACTGGGCCAGCTTTGCAACAAATGTTGGGAGAACTTCTACAGGCAGGAAACACAAGAGAAGGAAAAGACCTACAATAAAAAACACAAAACAATTAAGAAAATGGTAATAGGAACATACATATTGATAACAACCTTAAATATAAATGGATTAAATTCTCCAACCAAAAGACGTAGACTGGCTGAATAGATGCAAAACAAGACCCATTTATATGTTGTCTACAGGAGACTGAATTCAGACCTAGGGACACATACTGAAAGTGAGAGGATGGAAAAAGATATTCCATGCAAATGGAAATCAAAAGAAAGCTGAGAGGATGGAAAAAGATATTCCATGCAAATGGAAATCAAAAGAAAGCTGGAGTAGCAATTCTCATATCAGACATAATAAATTTTAAAATAAAGACTGTTACAAGAGACAAAGAAGGACACTACATAATGATCAAGGGATCAATCCAAGAAGAAGATATAGCAATTGTAAATATTTATGCACCCAACATAGGAGCACCTCAATACATAAGGCAAATGCTAACAACCATAAAAGGGGAAACTGGCAATAACAGAATAATAGTGGGGACTTTAACACCCCACTTTCACCAATGGACAGGTCTTCTAAAATGAAAGTAAATAAGGAAGTACAAGCTTTAAATGACACATTAAACAAGATGGACCTAACTGATATTTATAGGACATTCCATCCAAAAGCAGCAGAATACACTTTCTTCTCAAGTGCTCATAGAACATTCTCCAAAATAGATCATATTTTGGATCACAAATCAAGCCATGGTAAATTTAAGAAAATTGAAATCGTATCAAATATCTTTTCCTACCATAATGCTGTGAGACTAGGTAACATTTACAGTAAAAAAAACTGTAAAAAATACAAACACAGGGAGGCTAAACAATACAGTACTAAATAACCAAGAGATCACTGAAGAAATCAAAGAGGGAATCAAAAAATACCCAGAAACAAATGACAGTGAAAACACTATGACCTAAAACCTATGGGATGCAGCAAAAGCAGTTCTAAGATGGAAGTTTATAGCAATACAATCCTACCTTAAGAAACAAGAAATATCTCAACTAAACAACCTAACCTTACACCTAAAGAAATTAGAGAAGACAAAAAAACCCAAAGTTAGCAGAAGGAAAGAAATCATAATGATCAGATCAGAAATAAATTAAAAAGAAATGATAGCAAAGATCAATAAAACTAAAAGCTGTTTCTTTGAGAAGATAAACAAAATTGGTAAACCTTTAGCCAGACTCATCAAGAAAGAATGGGAGAAAACTCAACAGAATTAGAAATGAAAAAAGGAGAAGTAACAATTGACACTACAGAAATACAAAGGATCGTGAGAGATTATTACAAGCAACTACATGCCAATAAAAAGGAGAGCCTGGAAGAAATGCAAAAAGTCTTAGGAAAGCACAAACTTCCAAGACTGAACCAGGAAGAAATAGAAAATATAAACAGACCAATCACATGCACTGAAATTGAAACTGTGATTAAAAATCTTCCAACAAACAAAAGCCCAGGACCAGATGGCTTCACAGGCGAATTCTATCAAACATTTAGTGAAGAGCTAACACCTGTCCTTCTCAAACTCTTCCAAAATATAGCAGAGGGAGGAAACCTCCCAAACTCATTCTACGAGCCCACCATCACCCTTACACCAAAACCAGACAAAGATGTCACAAAAAGAATACTAAGGTCAATATCACTGATGAAAATAGATGCAAAAATCCTCAACAAAATACTAGCAAACAGAATCCAAGAGCACATTCAAAGGATCATACACCATGATCAAGTGGGGTTTGTCCCAGGAATGCAAGGATTCTTCAATATATGCAAATCAATCAATGTGATACACCATATTAAAAAATTGAAGGATAAAAACCATATGATAATCTCAGTAGAAGCAGAACAAGCTTTCAACAAAATTCAACACCGATTTATGAAACAAACCCTCCAGAAAGTAGGCATAGAGGGAACTTACCTGAACATAATAAAGGCCATATATGACAAACCCACAGCCAATATTATTCTCGATGGTGAAAAACTGAAACCATTTTCACTAAGATCAGGAACAAGACAAGGTTGCCCACTCTCACCACTCTTATTCAACAGTTTTGGAAGTTTTAGCCACAGCAATCAGAGAAGGAAAATAAATAAAAGAATCCAAATTGGAAAAGAAGAAGTAAAGTTGTCGCTCTTTGCAGATGACATGATCCTATACGTAAAGAATCCTAAAGATACTACCAGAAAACTACTAGAGCTAATCAATGAATTTGGTAAATAGCAGAATACAAATTTAATGCACAGAAATCTCTTGCATTCTTATACACTAATGATGAAAAGTCTGAAAGAGAAATTAAGGAAACACTCCCATTTACCATTGCAACAAAAAGAATCAAATACCTAGGTATAAACCTACCTAAGGAGACAGAAGACCTGTATGCAGAAATCTAGAAGACACTGATGAAAGAAATTAAATATAATACAAATAGATGGAGAGATATACCATGTTCTTGGATTGGAAGAATCAACATTGTGAAAATGACTATACTACCCAAAGCAATCTAGAGATTCAGTGCAGTCGCTATCAAACTACCAATGGCATTTTTCACAGAACCAGAACAAAAACTTTCACAATTTTTATGGAAACACAGAAGACCCCGAATAGCCAAAGCAATCTTGAGAAAGAAAAATGGAGCTGGAGGAATCAGGCTCCCAGACTTCAGACTACTACAGAGCTGCAGTGTTCAAGACAGTATGGTACTGGCACAAAAGCAAAATATAGATCAATGAAACAGGATAGAAAGCCCAGAGGTAAACCCATGCACATATGATCATCTTATCTTTGATAATGAGGCAAGAGTATACAATGGAGAAAAGACAGCCTCTTCAATAAGTGGTGCTGGGAAAACTGGACAGCTACATGTAAAAGAATGAAATTAGAGCACTTCCTAACATCATACACAAATGTAAACCGAAAATGGATTAAAGACCTAAATGTAAGGCCAGACAGTATTGAACTCTTAGAGGAAAACATAGAACCTCTTTGACATAAATCACAGCAAGATCCTTTTTGTCCCACCTCCTAGAGAAATGAAAATAAAAACAAAAATAAACAACTGGGACCTAATGAAGCTTAAAAGCTTTTGCACAGCAAAGGAAACCATAAACAAGACAAAAGACAGCCCTCAGAATGCGAAAAAATATTTGCAAACGAAGCAACTGGCAAAGGATTAATCTCCAAAATATACAAGCAGCTCATGCAGCTCAATGTCAAAAAACAAACAACCCATTCCAAAAATGGGCAGAAGACCTAAATAGTCATTTCTCCAAAGAAGATATACAGATTGCCCACAACCACATGAAAGGTTGCTCAACATCACTAATCACTAGAGATATACAAATCAAAACTAAATGAGGTATCACCTCACACCGGTCAGAGTAGCCATCATCAAAAAATCTACAAACAGTAAATGCTGGAGAGGGTGTGGAGAAAGGGGAACCCTCTTGCACTCCTGGTGGGAATGTAAACTGATACAGCCACTATGGAGAACAGTATGGAGGTTCCTTAAAAAACTAAAAATAGAACTACCATATGACCCAGTAATCCCACTACTGGGCATATACCCTAAGAAAACCATAACTCAAAAACAGTCATATACCACAATGTTCATTGCAGCACTACTTAGGATAGCCAGAACATGGAAGCAACCTAAGTGTCCATCAACAGATGGATGGATAGCGAAGATGTGGCCCACATACACATTGGAATATTAGTCAACCATAAAAAGAAATGATACTGAGTTATTTATAGTGAGGTGGATGGACCTAGAATCTGTCATACAGAGTGAAGTCAGAAAGAGAAAAACAAATTCCATATGCTAACACATATATATGGAAGCTAAACAACATGGTTCTGAAGGACCTAAGGACTGGACAGGAATAAAGACACAGACGTAGAGAATGGAGTTGAGGACACTGGGAGGGGGAAGGGTAAGCTGGGACAAAGTGAGAGAGTAGCATTGACATATTTACACTACCAAATGTAAAATAGATTGCTAGTGAGAAGCAGCTGCATAACACAGGGAGATGAGCTCAGTGCTTTGTGACCACCTAGAGGGGTGGGAGGGAGACCCAAAAGTGAGGGGATATGGATATATATGTATACATATAGCTGATTCACTTTGTTATACAGCAGAAGCTAACACAATATTGTAAAGCAATTATACTCCAATAAACATGTTAATTAAAAAAAAAGAAATTATCCTAAGAAAAGAATATAGTCTCTTAAATGAATGGTGTTGGGAAAACTGGACAGCAGCATGCAAAAGAACGAAACTGGTCCACTATCTTACACGGTACCCCAAATCATCAAAATGGGTTAAGGACATGAACCATAAAACCTAAAACCCGAAACCATTATTATCATAGAATAAATGTTTAAGGGGTAAGCTCTTTGACATCAGTCTTGGCAATGATATTTTGGATTTGACACCAAAATCAAAGGCAACAAAAGCAAAAGTAAACAAGTGGAACTGCAAAAAAATAAATAGCTTCTGTGCAGCAAAGGAAACCTTCAACAAAATGAAAAGACAACCTGTGGAAAGGGAGAAAATGTTTGCATATCATATATTTGGTAAGAAGTAATATAAAAAATATATAAAGAATGCATAATACTCAATAGCAACAAAACAAACAAAGCAAACAATCCAATTAAAAAATGGGAAGAAGATCTGAATAGACAGTTTTCCAAAAAGACATAGATGGCCAACAGGCACATGAAAAGATGCTCAACATCAATGATCATCAGGAAAATACAAGTCAAAACCACAGTGAGTCATCACCTCACACCTGTTAGAATAGCTATTATCAAAAAGACAAAAAATTATAAGTGCTAGGGAGGATGTGGAGAAAGAGAACCCCTGTGCACTGTTGGTGGGAATGCAAATTGGTGTAGCCATTGTTAAAAACAGTATGGAGGTTCCTCAAAAAATTATAAGTAGAAATACCATACAATTCAACTTCTGAGTATATATCCAAAGCAAACAAAATCACTATGTTGAAACTATATCTACACACACACACACACACACACACTCACACACACATGCACACATGCACACACAATGGAATATTATGCAGCCATAAAAAGAAGGAAATTCTGCCATTTGCAACATTTATACACTAACAATGAACTATCATAAAGAAAAATTAAGAAAGCATTCCATTTACAATGTATTAAAAGGAATGAGATACCTAGGAATAAATTTAACTGAGGTGAAAGACCTGTACTCTGAAAATTATAAGACACTGGTGAAAGAAATTGAAGACACAAATAAATGGAAAGATAGACCATTCTCATGGATTGGAAGCCTTAATATTGTAAGAATGTCCATATTACCTCAAGCAGTCTACAGATTCAAAGCAATTTCCCTCAAAATTCCAATGGCATTTTTCACAGAAATAGAACAAACGATTCTAAAGTTTGTATGGAACCACCAAAGATCCCAAATAGCCAAAGCAGTCTTGAGATGCAAGAACAAAGCTGGAAACATCATGCTCCCAGTTTCCAAACTATATTACAAAGCTACAGTAATCCAAACAGTATGGTATTGGCATAAACACAGACATAAATCAGTGGAACAGAATAGAGAACCCAGAAATAAGCCCACACATATATGACCAATTAATTTATGACACAGGAGGCAAGAATATACAATGGGAAAAAACAGTCTTTTCGATAAGCAATGCTGGGAAAACTGGACAGCTACATGTAAAAGAATGAAACTGGACCACTGTCTTACCCTATACATAAAAGTTAACTCAAAATACATTAAAGACTTGACTGTAAAACTGGAAACTCTAAAACTCCTAGTAGAAAATGTAGGCAGTTAGTACCTTGACATCACACTTAGCAATATTTTTTTATCTGACTGCAAAGGCAAGAAAAGCAACAAAAACAAAAATACAGTAATGAGACTTCATCAAACTAAAAGGCTTCTGCACAGCAAAGGAAAATGTCAACAAAAATAAAAAGACAACATACTGAATGGGAGAAGAAATTTGCAAATCTCATGTCTAAAAAGGGATTAATATCCAAAATATATAAAGAATTTGTATAGCTTAATAACAAAAAATAATAATTTGATTTAAAAATGGGAGAGGGTCTGAATATTTTTCCAAAGACATACAGATGGCCAACAGGCACAGGAAAAGATGTTCAACATCACTAATCATGAGGGAAATACAAATCCAAACCACAGTGAGATATTACATCACACCTGTCAGAATGGCTATCTAAAGGACTAGAAATAATAAGTTTTTGCAAAGATATGGGGTAAAGGGATCCCTAGATGCTGTTGGTGGGAATGTAAATTTGTGCAGCCACTACAGAAAACTATATGTAAGATCCTCAAAAAATTAAAAAATGGAACTACCTTATGATCCAGCAATTCTATTTCTGGGTATTTATCCAAAGAAAATAAAAACACTAATTCAAAAAGAAAAAAAAAATTGTCCTTTCTAGTGTCCTCAGTCAGAGATCAGATAATCATCTTCTGTGTTGTTCAAATATCTCTTGTTCTCAGGTGGTGGGTTGTTGTAAGTCTCCTCCAACATTAATTCTAGAGTTGACATGTTAAGAATATATCAATTGAACCATTATAGATTAACCTTGGACTATTTCATACTTTTAGAGGGAGCAAAGCTTAATAGATGTCAGATGCTGTTTCTACAAATGTTATTGGATGTTCTACTGATAGCCACTAATAGCTCCTAAAATCATTTCCTCTACAGTCAGCAAAGTCATGGACTGGATGCCACATAGTGATAGTTAGCTATAGGTCAATTTATATGACCTACCTGTATGTCCAGTCCATGCTGGAATGGATAGTGTCCTTTAGTTGGTGATACAGTGTCAAATTGGTTCCTTGATAGTGGCAATGGGAAGCAGAGAGATGCCCAATTGTGGCCACAGGTCTTTCCTCTTCTTGACAAATGAAAACACGTGCCAGGTTAGGAAAATTCCAAGCACTATAAAAATACCTTTACAATGTTGCAGGTTTAAAAACATATTTAAAATATATGAACATTTCAATCACCTGCATTTTCATTCATTAACTTACAGAATAAATTAATAACGAAAGCAAATAACATGATACAGAATGAATGAACTCGATTTAGTCAGCCAGTCATAATGGAAAAGTCTGTATGTGCCATATTCGCAAACATGTCCAGTCCTTATATTAAAGAAAAACCTTATTCTTGGAGCTGAGCCTTACTTTTACTTTATAACATAGTTTGAATAAATATAAAATAGCAGCCAAGTACACTTATATAAATCAGACAGATCTCATAGTGTTTTTTTCACCATATGCACTGAAAAAGAAACAGGTTTACCCGTTTATTCTGGCAAAGGGTTAGTACTTGAACTCTCCGAGAGGGAGCAAGCAATATTAAAGGCACTGTGTGACAAGCCGCACAAATATTTGAGCCATTAAGTTAGGGTGTTTTTCCTAAAGGTTTATAATTTAAATGAGTCGGCAACCTGATTAGGTAGCATTAAAAATGAGCTTTTAGCTGCTAATAAGCTTCCCCTTGGTTACACAGTCTGTTGTCTTCCTGAGGCAAAGAGAAGAGGGAGCTGCACGAGCTACTGTTTGCAGTGTATGAATAAGATGACAAATGGAGAGAGGGCGTGGATGTTGATGAAGAAGGTTTGATAAGCAATTGGCAACATGAAAACTTCTGAATTATTTTGCAAATTTAAAGAAAAGTTACACATGCAGTTGGTGAGCAGAATTATGGACACAAAAATAGAACTATCTGAAGAAGCAGACATTTTGTTTTCATGCATGTGATTTGGGTATTTTTGCATCTCTTTATCTTTAATCAAAACTCAAGCTAGGATCTTGATACAAAGCAAATGGAATTTACTTGCATGGTGTTTAGCCACCAAGCAAATGTTGCTAGCATTTCCCCAGGCCACACCAGTCTGGGATAACAGTGGAATGATAATAAGTAACAGAATGTAAATGGTACGTGCAAAGCTTCACCAGATTGTAAGAACACATGAGGTCACATTTACATTCATCCCCCCAAATCTCTACATTTGGAGGCTCCACCTGTTTGGCTAGCATAGGGAATTCCTGGTTATTCCAAGTGTTCTCCCCCAAATATTTGCAACATCCCAAATGTTGCATATTACTTTAACATGTCTCAACAGTAAACAACACCAAAACCAACTAGAATTGGCTAAAACAGGGAGAAAAAATATTCTTTAATAACAAGAAGACAAGAGATAATGTAGTTTTATCCCAGGCTCACTATCATCAAGGACCCAGGTTCTTTCCATGGCTCATCCTCTCATTATCAGAGCGCTACCTTGGTGGACTAGTTTTCTAGGGCTATTGAAACAAAATACCACAGACTACGTGGCTTTAAAAAATTGGAAATGTATGATCTCACTGCTTTGGAGGTTAAAAAGTTGAAATCAAGTCCAAATTCTCCTTCTAGAGAGGAGCCCTTCCTTGCCTCTACCTACCTTGTTGCCAGAAATACTTGAGGTTCCTTGGGTTGAGGCTGGGTTACTCCAATCTCTGCTTCATCCATTGCATGGCATTCTCCCTGTGTTTCTGCATTCCCTCTTCTTACTAGGACACCAGTGTTTGGATTAGATCCTGTCATCATCAAACAAGACCTCATCTGAATGTGATTATATCTGCAAAGACCTTGTTTCCAAATGAGTTCACATTCACAGGTTCTGGATGGACATGAATTTCAAGGGGTGTACTGTCTTCCACCTGCTCCCTCATATGCACAGAACAGCTGCTGCAGATGTCATCTTCTCAAGATAACTCGATACTTAGTTATGGAAAAAACTGTCTTTACTTGTTTTCTCATATTCAGAATGAAGAATGCATTCCTAGTAGTTCCACCCAGAAGATGTTCCTTCATGTCTCATTCATAAGAAATGGTTGCCCTTTCTAAACTGTTAATTACCTGGGAGAAAAAACAATTTCCATGATTGGTGTATACTAAATGTATTTCCATTCCTGGATTATGAAGGGATTAGTCTTCACTGAAGCACATGACTACCCATTTCTGAACAGAATTAGTGTTCTTTACAAAAAAAAAGACAAGTGTGGCAAAGGAAGAGTTGGAAAATGACTAAGTTGGCAATAAAAGGAGTCTGCCATATTCAAGCTTCTTTATACACATGAGAGACTCAATCCTGGTAATTCTTGTCATAAAGAAAAGCAATAAATCAGCTGCATATTTCAAGTTTAGATACTACAATACTAATTCCTCCAGTCACAAGAAATTGCCAATTCATCTAAAACCTTACATTAGCAGTCTCAATTGTTTCAAGCAGTTGGGTCACCAAAGGAGAGTCCAGAGAACAGCTCCTACGTATGCTCCTGCCTCTAACTTTGCCACTGATGAAAACAAAGAAACAGAACACTATTGGGTTTTGCCTTTATTCTATAAAGATTCCACAGTCTGAGACTGCCTAGTTCCAGTTAATCATTCAAATAGGCCTTAGTACAGTTCCATACATTCATGGAAACGATGGTGTTATGGGCTAAATTTTGCCTCCCCCCACATTCACATATTGGAGTCCTAACCCCCAGTACATCAGAATGAGACTGATGACACTGTATTTAAAGATTTAAAAACAGCCTTTAAAGAGATGATATGAGGCCATATGGGTGTCCTTATAAGAAGAGATGGGGACAAGATATGTACATGCACAGAAAAAGACCAGGTAAGGACACAGTGAGAAGGCAGTCATCTGCAAGCCAAGGAGACACTTCTCAGTAGAAATCAAACATATTTGCACCTGGATCTCGGACTTCTAGTCTCCAGGACTGCAAGAAAATTAATTTCTGTTGTTTAAGTCCCCCAGCCTGTGGTTTCCATCATGGCAGCTGTTGTTGACTAATACAGAGTTTCAGGAGCTGATTGGCTGAGGATCTGTGCCTTCCATGTGCAGTTAAGGAATAACTCACAGGAAGGTCATCTAAATTCTACAGTTTTCAGATTTTGGATGAATCTTATCTTTCAACACACACACGCACGCGCACACAAACACGATTCTTTCAAATATGAGCCCTGATTCAGAACAAGTTCTGAACGTCTGTCTTACATTACTCACCTAAGTGGCCATTCTCCTTTGAATTCCCTCCCAGTTAGTTTAATGCCAGCTCATTGCTGGAATTACCCAGCTCATTTTCCCTCAGAAATGCACTACTGACCAGTGCTCACTGACCCCTGTGCTGGTGACAGGCATCCTGATGATAGAGGACATAGTTTTAAATGCACAAGCTCTGCAGTCAGAGTTCCTGAGTTTGAATCTCTGCTCTTCTAAGCATCACTTGGGTGGGTTACTGAAGGCCTCCTTGTCTCCACCACAGCATCTATAAAATGAAGACAGTAAAGGGACTCATTAGGGTTAAATGAGGTAATATGTGTAAACCCAGAGGAAGCTTTCAGTAAACAGAAATGAGAACTACTAGCGGCAATGCCCTCACTGGGTTAAAGCAGTTCTGCACTGCAGAGTGGAGATGGCAGTTTGGAAGGGAAGAAGGACCTCTGCCCTTTCTGCACCTTGATCTCAGAGCAGCACTGTCCTTGCCTGAGTTTTCATGATCTTATCTCTCATTATGTTCTTCCATACACCTCATTCTCTTCATTCTCTGTCTCTGTCTCTGACTCTCTTTTTCTCTCTCTCTGTCCCTCTTTCTCTTTATCTCCATGTTGACCTCTATCTTGATCTGTACCTAGATCTCCATCTCTCTCCAGGTCCAAACCAATTCATAGCACCTAGGAGATAAGGGAGCAGATTCCAAATGCCTGTTTATTTAGACTTTCATTTGATCAGCAGAGAATAACTGAGCACCCCCAAGGACCTATGACCAGTGCACTGTGTTGGATGTACAGTGAGAATACACACATGTTCCCTATCATCATGGAGCTTATAATCTAGCAGATGACATGGACAATTATAGCATTTTCCAATGTGTTGAGAACTCAGAGAAGTACAAAGCCCTGTGGGTGAATAGGGGGAGGAATAACCTATTCCTTGACCTGAGAGTTGACTGTCAATCAGCTCTGCTATGTCAGGAAGGGAGAGTCTTACAGGCTGTGGCAAGGTATGAGCAAAGGTCTTGAGACAGTTTAAGAGAAGATCCATTTGAGAAAATGAAACGTGACCAGTGTGATGGAAGCATAGGCAGTGAGTCCAAATAAAGTACAATAAGGTTGCAGAAGTCAACAAGACCCTGATTCAGCAGAGGTATTTGCTTTTCCATGTACTTGTTGATTCATGTTAAGTATTTTCATCCTTTATTGGAGCATAATTGCTTTACAGTGGTGTGTTAGTTTCTGCTTTATAACAAAATGAATCAGCATTTGACTGCTCTTAAGAGTTTTTAAAAGATCACTTTGGCTGCATATATGTAATGGATGGTGGGACTGATGGGAGGGACATGGTTAACAGGAAGGCCAGTCATGAGACTGTAAGGATAGTTAAGGTGTCAGATGATGAAGACAGTTGCAGGGACTGAATAGATTGATTTGAGATAAGCCACTGTATTTTGGACGTTGAATAACTTTTAGATTTATGGCTTGAGCCCTAGTGGTGCCATTTACCAAGGAAGATAGGATAAACGAAAGAATGGGATAGGGTTAAAGAAGTTCAGTACAGCTGGGGTTATGTAGTTATCAAGGTGCTTAGCAGATGGCCAGATGGAACAATGCAGAAAACAGTTACACACAAACACAAACACAAACACACAGACACACACACACACACACACACACACACACACATATATATATATATATATATGTCTGTAGCTCAGAAGAGCATTTTGAGCTAGAAGTCAGAATTTGAGAATATTTGGCATTGGCAAGACAGCTACCACATATGAAAATGTAGTCTAGGTAGGGAAGTTAGTATACTCTCCAATAGTTACTGTGCAGATTAAATCACAAAGGCACTTGGCTTAGCGTTTGATATACAATCAAATACCATTCAGTAATGGGTTGTTGTTATTTATATCTATATTCACACAAATGTAAAGATTAGATTAGAAAATGAAAGCATAGGGCTTCCCTGGTGGCGCAGTGGTTGAGAGTCCGCCTGACGATGCAGGGGACGTGGGTTCATGACCCGGTCCGGGAAGATCCCACATGCCGCAGAGCAGCTGGGCCCGTGAGCCATGGCCGCTGAGCCTGCGCGTCTGGAGCCTGTGCTCCGCAACGAGAGAGGCCACAACAGTGAGAGGCCCGCGTACCGCAAAAAAAAAAAAAAAGAAAATGAAAGCATAGTGAGGATAACTTATTTGCCACAGTCATGCAATTAATAAGACTGGGTGCTAGAATTTAGTCCTATGTCCATGTCTGTCTAAATCCAAAGCCCACAACCAACCCCCCTTCCTTTTCTTTTGCTTACAAATGTTTCAAATATATTTATTATTATTGAATTATTTCTTTGAACATCAACTTTTCCTTGAAATGAGCCAGATGAATACATCATGTGGTCATTCAGAAAATGCCATATGCTATGATGCTGCCACTCAAAAATTATACTAAAAAGGTAAAGAGTTAAAAAAAATTATGAATTTCCTATAAAAAAAAGTATGAAGTTCCCATCAACCAAGTTGCCAGTATGTAAAAATCCATATGTTTTTAGCAAAACATGACAACTTTTATAACCCTAAAAGTCAGCCATAGTGTCAGATATCATTGGTTTGTAAAGTATCCTTGATTTAAAATGGAAGAATCAGCTCTTGAAACAAAGAGAAAAATGAGTTACATCTTTGGAATATTAATTTTTGAGACTCATCGAGGGAACTCCTAGAGGGCTCATGTGTCTTAGTTATTTTCATTCACATTGAGTGGAACTCAGCCCTGCATTGTCATTTGCAAGATGCTTGTTTGAGTTACCTGAAGCTGAATTATGAGAGCAACTTCATTCTTTAAGTGTTATGCTCTTTCTCTCTGGCTCTTCACTCCTCTTCCAAGTCTCTGCTACATTACTTCAGTGGCTATAATGAAGTGAATCCAAATTATTAGTTTGAGGCTAGCAAGAGACCTGACATGCACACAAAATATTCTTTTAACATTTCACTGAGCTAATCATCCTAAAGGATTTACTCTGTCTTTTATAAGCTCTTACTCAGCTTTCGTTTTTTTCTCTTAATGTATCTTGGTGGTTTAGCTCAAGGAAGTTTTAAAATGTCAACCTGAATCTCTCAGTAAAGTTGTCGCAATTTTTGTTTTTTAGTTAACTTATTTAGTTGATGATTTCAAACTTATAAAAAAGACAGTAAGAACCTGATCAGACAAGTCTTAACAGTACCCTATGTTTAACACAAAATGTACATAGTATGTTTGCTGTGACTAATTATTAAACTATGACTAATGTGCATAGAAAAAAATGCATTAGATTTCATTTTATTCTTCTGTGGTAAAGAATATCACATTAGTTCACATGAAATTTCCTTAAGATATTAGATAATATAAATTATATTCCAATTTTTAAAAGAGATTTAAGGATTATGGAAAAGGGGCAAAATGAGGAAAAGTATTAGCAATTCATGGGATTACATATATATCATTTTCATTGTCATCCTTAATTCTTCAACTGATTTGAAACCTTTGAAACATTGAGAGTATTCAGCCAAGAAGAGCAGCCCAGCACCTTTATAGTGATAAAGACTACACCTTATGGCATAACTTGGTCTGTTAAGCAAATGAGCTTGCCCAAGTGTAACTCTGAAGGAGTATTCCCATCCAGGTATGGGCATGACTGGAAAGTCATTGGTCTTCCTTAAGAACACTGCTCCTATAAAACTTCTAAGCCGAAGGGAATGTGTGTTTCTCCCAATTATGCATATTCTAAAGACACCAACAAGAGATCAAGGGTCTGAATTAATCGAGCTTAATTCCTTCTTTCCAACTGACTATATTCATTCACTAAGGGTAAGGAAGGAGGAAGCAAAGTGGGGCCAGCAGAATTACTCAGATGGTGGTCTCTCCACTGAAAACACCGGGAAAAGCAAATAAATGTGTCCCTTCGCAAGGAGTTCAAGTAAAGATTTAGAGAGTCAACTGTCATGATCTATTTCTGTTGGTAAATGGGCATTTGTTCTCAATTAAAACGAAGAATATTCTGAATAAAGACCTCATTCAAGGTAGAGTCCTGCTGAAAAAAAATGACTCAAGTGCTAGGAAGCCCTGAAGAGTCCTTGTTAAATTTCACACTCTGATAAGAATTACAAGTTCCTCATTGCTCAACATGCCATTCTTTGTTAGTCAGCAGGTGTCCACCCTGCTATTACCATGGAATTAGATCTCCATAGTTGCCTCCAGCTGTCTCCATCCAGACCCTGGGAAATCTTGTCATGAAACAAAGGATGTCCTCCAACTTTGCTGCCAAGCACTGACTCCACATTCTTTTGGCTACAAGTGATTTCTGGGATCCATGAAGCAGGAGCCAGGTATACAACTACCAGTAAAACAGATCTTATGACATGTTTTACACAAATTTCAGAAAACCATTGGCTAGAAAATGATGGCTACATGTGTCACCTTCCAAATACATTCTTCCCAGAGTATCATAACAAAAACATTCAAGCTCAAATGACAGAATTAGTAATTATATTTCTCATTTTTAGAATATCCACATTATAGTCACCTGGGAGATTTATATCTTGTAATATATAAGTGTCTTATAGTCTCAGACTATCCACTTTCTGGTTCAAAAATGCAAAATTTGCTAAAGTGGTCAATGTTGAATGTGTTCCAGTGTTCAGCCTGGGTTCAGTATTAGTATGGTGATTTATCTGGAGTTCTAATCACTGTGTACGTCAAGAGTAATCCCTCCTCCCAAATTTTATCCAACAATAAGAAAAAAACTTCACTTCATCATTTTGATTTGCTGGTATTTAACACATCTCCCAACCATAAAGAGAACCATACAAATGTGGGGTGTGTATGTGCATGTGTGTGTGTGTGTGTATTTGTATAGAGCATGTGTATGTGTGTGTGTGTGTGTGTGTGTGTGTGTGTGTGTGTGTGTGTGTGTATTTGCATAGAGTTATATGCTTTAACACTACTTTATGTATTAACTCTTAACTGAAGGACATATTCTTTCTACCTTTCATCCTCTTTGCTTTGTGTACAGTACCCCCTGTTTCTCCTACCTCCAGTTTCCTTAGAACATACATATCTCACTGGAAATGAAGCCTCTGAATGTCCTGATCGAAAAATTTAACTGAGCTCTAACAAGTGGCAATTGAGTCTTTCCACTAGGAAGTTAAGGAGATAAGGGGTAGCAAATAAGAGGTGCATGACTTAAAAATCTACTTTGATTCACTTTAGTTTGCTCCATATTTTCAGTAAAGGTTAATACCACCATACAACTTTGTGTTGTGGTATTGTGGAGAAAAACAAAGGAAGGGGCCATAGAAAGAGAATGAGCAATTCTCCAATATCACCACCATCCTCTTCTGTTTCCCAGTGTCATCATCACTAGCACTACTTCAACTCTCAGCAGGGTCTTGGTTTGAGTGTCAAACAATATGGTCACTTTCAATGCAACCCTACAACTGTGATGAGGTTAAAAAATGTCTCAAAGCCCTGGACAATCTTTGTGGTCCAAAGGCTGCAAGTTTGGCCACTTCTTTAGATAAAGATGGGATATTTTTTGGCTCAAGAGACATCTGGCTCCAATAAAGTCAATAGTCCATTTCTCCATCATGTACATCTGTCAGAAATCCAAGATTGATTTACAAATTTGTCCCCGTGGAGCAGAAAAGTTGTGTTGCCCTAGCCACATTTGAGCCTTAATAGGCATAAATCCAGATTCAGAGTGTTATTTGGCAGCAGTGACTAGGTGACTGGAAAAAGTATATCTTAAATGTAGACTTGTTTTTGACAGTCAGGCTCTGGAAAGCCAAAACATTACCATTTGAAAACCACAGGGTCTGAGTTAAGATGGAACAGTAGGGTTATTTACTTTTTCACTTATTTGTTTTTCATGCAACAAATATTTATTTATTAAATATTGCTGCACGCTGGCCTGTGCTGGTCCTCAAATATAACAGTGTCTGTACAAAGGGTTTTTGACCTTATCATAATCCTGATTTCTCACCAGAAAATTAAAAGATTTTGTTGGAGGAAAGAATAGAGGAGTGCAATTCTAGAAATTATGTAGTTTGGGATTTTAAACAGGAAATATTTTGGCTTTACCCCTTATTTTTTCGAGGTCTAGTTATACAAATTCCATATATACATATAGAGACAGACTAAGAAGAGAAAGTTTGCTAGAAACTACACAAGTGTTTCTAGTGAAACTACAGAGAGAGTAAGGGTTATTTTTTTAGCATCTTGTTTGAGTATCAGGGTCTTGACGATTCGGAACTATAAAGGAAGGGATCATCAAACTTGCACTCCTGTTTCCCATCATGTAAATACTACTTCAATTTTTCCACTGATGAAACAGAATCAGCCTTCCTATTAGAGAGCATTTTATTAGAAAACGCTTTGAATATGCACTTGGTGAATGATTGTTACACGCAGACAATAAATACAACCTGGCATTCACAGAAGCATTCACTCTTTTCTGAGTATATCTTCCTAATAGTGCTCATTATCAACAGCATGTTTGACTTCACACGCATCAGCATATTCACTTTACAGCCCCCTTTGTAAACACACAAACTCCACTCTGCAAACTTTCAACCCACATTTTTATTTGTGCATCAAACACATCAAAGAACGAAAGATCTGTGGGAAAATTATGCACCGCCACATAACTCCTTTTGTCAGAGTAGAGAGCCCAAAGAAGTCTCCTTAGAGTCTTTTATCCAAAGCTGTGTTCCTAAAATGAGTTTTATGCCCCACTTCTTCACCTTTTATTGTCACCTACTTTGTGGCTCATCTCGTTATTTGTTCTTAAATTCTGAAAAAGGCAAAAATAAATCTATTAAAGACTGTAGAAAGACTATGATGGGACAATGTAAATAATTAATAATTAAGTAATAAAAAATATTGCACTATTACTGATTTATATAATCTGTCAACATAAATAAATCTCCTAAAATGTAATCAATCTGTCTATACATGAGGTAAGTACCAAATTTGGCTAGAAAACAAAGTAATATGGAAAGCATAAGCTTAAAGCAATCGGGACTGATGGAAAGGGCTAATGAGAAAATTGATCTGTTTGCATGGTAGGGAAAATGGAAATAATTTCTTGCACATTACGCAAATCAAGACTTCATAATTAGATTTGACACAAATACAGGTATAACATCGTTGCATGGGCCATTAGGTTGTACTACAAAGTAATTTAAGTTGGAAAGTTAAGTTCGGTTAAGAAATAAGCTCAACAACCTAATAAGACCAGGAATATTTTCATGATAAAAGAAAAGAAATCAATAAAATTTTTCTAATTTAAATATTCAGTGTAGCCTGGGAGAACAAAATGGAGAAAAAAAAATACTGAAATCTAATTGTATTGATCCAATTGAGTAAAATGTGAATAGTAAACAGGCAGAATACAGATTAAAAATTAAATAGCACTTTTTTTCTTTTTACCCCAAATTAGTTGTACTATTGTTCGTTCACTGAGTACTACTTTACTATAAACAGTGAAGCAAGGAGAGACTAGTGACTTCCAGAAAATTTTAGGATTTAAGTCACTTGTATATTTATTATCCTACAATCTTATTTCCCATTAAAAAATACATAAAAAAGTCATACTGTTTGGGAAAATAATGAAGACTTCAGGAATAGTGTGTATTGAGGTATTAAACCTGGTTCAAAGAGAAAATGTAAGTATATTCTATCTTGTATTTATTTGCAAGGAATAGAAATAATGTGTGGTTTGGCTAGATTTACATCAACTGGCAATTTAGAATGCTCAAAAGAGAAGTTTGTTTAGTGTTCTTTTAGGTGCTTTCACTGTATGTGCCAGCCAGTTATCAAGTTATTGCCTCTCAGATGCAAATTCATATTTCAGTATCTGATTTGAGATAATGAACTGGGTTCTTTCAGTATATCTCCTTTACAGTGAGCGTGATGTTAAACTTTGTCAATAGGGGGCAATGGAGAGGCATTGCAAGAAGAAATAGGGTTATCCTCCAGATTCCATAGTGCTACTTTTTTTTTTCATAATGGTTATGGGTTTTTAAAAATTTATTTATTGATTTATTTATTTTTGGCTGCGTTGGGTCTTTGTTGCTGCATGTGGGCTTTCTCTCGTCGTGGCGAGCAGGGGCCACTCTTCATTGTGGTGCACGGGCTTCTCATTGCAGTGGCTTCTCTTGTTGCGGAGCACGGGCTCTAGGCACGCGGGCTTCAGTAGTCATGGCTCTCGGGCTCTAGAGCGCAGGCTCAGTAGTTGTGGCGCACAGGCTTAGTTGCTCCACAGCCATAGTGCTACTTTTGCTTTTCCTTGCTCCTGCTGTGTAGAACACCAGTCATGCCTGTGGGGGTGGGGCGGGGATATGAGGGTCATTCCCCCCAACTACAAGCCCACAGCAGGCAATCATTAAATTACCTTGAAGCGGGGCTTCCCTGGTGGCGCAGTGGTTGGGCGTCCGCCTGCCGATGCAGGGGACACAAGTTCATGCCCCGGTCTGGGAGAATCCCACATGCCGCGGAGCGGCTAAGCCCGTGAGCCATGGCCGCTGGGCCTGTGCATCCGGAGCCTGTGCTCTGCAACGGGAGAGGCCACAACAGTGAGAGGCCCGCGTACCACAAGGCACTGCATCATCCAGGTCTCAGGCCTGCCTCACCTGGACTCCACCTGCATTCCCACGCACAAGCATCAGCTGGATTGAGCCTCAGAGGGTTGTTTCCTTCCATCTTCCCACTATAGAAAGTGAGGTCCGAGCTTCCTACAGTAGTCCCTGCCTCCTCTGTCTGTCTGCCCACCAACCTTGTCTTACCTGAGCTCTGGAATATTATTTCTTGCTTGTCCAATGACTATGGACCAGATCTAGCCCAGCCAACCCAGAAAAATTCTCTGCCATCTATTGGCCTGTAACTACATCTTCAATGAGATCAGAACCTCACTGAGCCTTGGGGACAGAGCTTCCTTTCCAAATGTGTCCTTTCTGAGGTTCTCTCTCTCTCTCTCTCTCTCTCTCTCTCTGTCTTAGAGCATCCTTCAGAGTTCTCTTTACATTTTTATAGTATCCTAGAGTGTCAAGAGTCCCCAAGAGCCTCCCCAGTTTCCATGATTCACTAAAGGATTCACAGGAATCAGCATATAGTTGTACTCATGGTTACGATTTATTACAGGAAAAAGATTCACAGGAAAATCAGCACGGGGAAAAAGCACAAGGTTACAAGAGTTTTCATGAATTTGAGTCACACAGACTCATTTAATTCTTTCAGCATCAAATAGTGACAACGTAAGTGAGGTATTTTCTACCAGGGAACTCATTAGAAACTCGGTGGCCAAGGATGTTATTAGAGACTGATCACACAGGCACCCTCTGCCTACTAAGCACCAAAATTCCAGATTCCCAGAAGGAAAGCAGATGTTCATAATAAAACACATTGTTTGCATAATCAGTTTAGGCACAGTGAGCCATTCTTATCATGAATGGTGAAAACCCTTCTAAAACCCCAGTTCCGAGCTGCCAGTCAAAGGCCAACCTTGCAAGCTGGTCTTTCTAAGGATGATAGTCTCAGGCCTGTTTACTTTTTTCTGCATACCTGGCATAGTTTAATATTCTTTATATGAAACTTCCTTTGTTGAAATTACTGTGTTATTTATGTCTCTTAACTGGGCTTGGACTGATACGGTATATAAATTACTTCTCCGTACATATTAGAATTTTTCAATGTTACCATAATTTCTAATCTCTTCAGAAAATATTTAGAAAATTACTGCTGCAGAATACTAAATATTATCAGAAGTTAGCCTCATGACATCAAACAACAATTCAGTTTAGACAATTTAGTGAAAGAAATCCAGACAGCTGGTAGCTAGGTTTATGTCTATACCCAAAAGTCATTTTAGACTAAAGCAAGTAAAAAAAGGAACAAGTGTGAAGTCTGTAAAACATGTTCTTGTTTTTATGTGAAAATCTTTTCTTTCAACTATTTTGCTATATTCTGAATATTCAAATTATTTTAAAATATTCATTAAGGAAAAGGATTCACTACTTTAAAATTCTATGAGCTTAAAAATGAGAAACAGGAACATGTTAAAACTGGAGGTAGCAGAAGCAAAATATATTTTACACATGTCCTAAGAAGCAGTCAGGGAATTGAAAACGCAAAACAATCATGCAGGAAACTCATTCTGGGCACTTTCTGATAAGGCAAAACTGTCATCAGACCAGGGCAGGACCCAGACTGCCATGCTAGCCTTTGAGTTTTCCTTATTTGGCACCAACAAAAGCTAAAAAGCAAAACGGAGTTCAAAAAGGCCATTTTTGTCTGTGGATTTCAGATTCCTTGAATTCTTGGAAAGCAAAACAGAAGAATCCCCGACTGAAGGCCTTCTGGTAAGTACCTATGAAAAGCTATGATTCCCATACATAACAGGATGAAGAGAGACTAGTATAAGCCTTTCTGGTGTTGCCAAGTAGATAAAAGGTAGAGGCCATCTGTCATCAAAATTCCCCTGAGAAAGAAGGTTCTGTTTGGACTTTGCTAGCAGAGAATCAAATAATTTCAGAAGGCAGACATACTATACTTAAACCTAACCCTATAAATTTATAAATAGGAAACTGAACACAGGAGAGTAAGTTATATGCCAAAAAAAGCACAGCTAGTTAGAGGCACTTGCTGATTAGTAGCAAGCTGGTAGGAAAGAGTTAGTAGCGATAAACACATAAATTCAAGGCTCTTGTCGTAGACCACTTGATCACTTCAGAGAGAACAGATGACTGAGGGATGTGTGACTTCTGGCACAGGAGAGCTGAATAAGGCTGATGTGGTAGGCATCAAGAGACCTTATGTTAAATCATTGAATACTTGAAGCATCAGAGGCGTCGTTTTGGATTTTAGAATTTACCATTTTTCTTTACTTGCTATATATTCTATAAAAGTTTTTAGCGATCATTTTAACTGTTTCTCTCCCTGATGGCTTACAGTGTGTATCTTCTTTAGGTAAATAGCACAACTGGTTTGAGAGTTTTTTCCTTGATTATTTAAATTTGTCACATCAGGTCTAATGTTTATATTAAGCACCTGTACTTTGACTAACATTCAGCAAGTGTCAGTGATCTTATCTTATCCCACACTATTTTACACTTTCTGGCAGTCTATATCATAACCATCTATTACAGTAGTAATTTAATTATGGTTCAAAGGTTTAGCTCAGTTGCCAAATTACAGACATGATGCACGTGTTCTCGAGGTATTATAATTTTATTTTCTGGGTTGTTCTGTACCCTCATTTAGCGTTTAGTGACACATTTCATCCAGTGAAGATTCTTTCCTCCAACATGCTGCTTACCATGAATATCTTCATGAATGGAGACTAGAGAGATATTCACATTGTTAGCCAGTTATGAATGTAAGAAAGCATATCGTTATAGTTAGGCATATATATTACCATGTAACTCCCTCATATTTGATCTAGCTTTTCCCCATGAGATGGGGGAACGGGCAGAAACAAACAAACAAAAACTCCAAGGCAATCCTTCAGGTGTATAAAACAGGTATTGTGACCATGGTAGGGCTTCTTATTTCTGGAGTAAACTTTCTCATTTTGTTAAATCTTCTTTCGATGATAGTATTTCTACACTTCACTCTTTCTGGAGTTCCTCCTTAGAGTACTCTCATATATTTTCAATGCTCCCCTCAAAATGAGAACTCAACAACTAAGCTCAATGCACTTCATCAATACAGAATACAATAGCATGTTTCCTGTTCCAACTAGATTATTACTACTAATGAGTTAATGCATTAATGCTTTAAACAATATTTTCACAATAACTAAAATTCCTGATATATATTTTTACATAATTAGCTGTATAACCAGGGCCCTTTTTTTTTAACTGTACTTGAACAATTTTATGAACATAAATACATGTCTTAACTTTTATGCTGTGGATTGTACATCTTAGATATTCATGTTTTTAAACCCCGATTCTGTCATGCATTAGCTCTTCTTATCCATTTTTTGTGTACTTGTAGATTTAATAAGAAAGCTATTTATGTGTTCATTAAAAAATACCCAGTGAAGGTTAAAAACCTGTGACATTAGGTGTCAGAATATACTTTGCACCTCGCTGATATCAAATCCATTTATGTGATATATACTGCTGGGTGTTTGGGGAAGAGTCTTGTAAGTATCACCTCCTATTACCCTAAAAACTATTCTACTAGGGGCTTCCCTGGTGGCGCAGTGGTTGAAAGTCCGCCTGCCGATGCAGGGGACACAGGTTCGTGCCACGGTCCGGGAAGATCCCACATGAAAATTGTTTAATTGGCACTCTTTTAGCATGTTTGCTTAACCAAATTGAGCATGCATTTCTCTGGATTTTATTCAAAGATACCATGAAAGGCTTCAAAAAGGCCATGGGAAAATTTAAATCCTAGATATTGTGCCAACAGTTGTTACTTCGTATACGATCCTTGGAAAATGGAGATGAGGCTAGTTTAGAATTATTCTTATAGGTATCACATATTTCTTTGTTCCTGATTATTTCAAAGGTATATGTAAAAAAAATTAAATGACCTGAGAGTAAATCTCTTGGAAAACCTCATAAATACACAATAGGGGAATCACTAAGGGAGACATAGGAAAGGATGGGATTTATTTGTTTTTCATAATTGGAATCCACTACTAATAATAGAGTTAATGGTTCCAAAAGTTGAGAATTACTCAATCAAGGATGAAATTTGGACGGTACTCCAGGAAATACTAAAACCAGGAGTTATTACTTCTCGCCAAAACTTCTGCAGATCCACGGAAATAGCTCATCCAGTGACAGACAACACGTTTGATTTTGTGTAATAGCAAAAACCAGTGGGAATAGTTAATTAAGAGTGGCAAGTCAAGGTGGGTGGGGGCAAAGATCTTATTGTTGGCACAGAAAGCCTCAGTCATTTTGGTGGAGCTAGGATTCAGGGCCTGACATTTGGAGCCTAAGTTTCTACTCTCATATCACAATGCCTATCACAAGTATCTTGATGTGGAAACAGGAAGTGGTGATCTATTTGGAAAGGAGCTATATGAAGAATCCAGAGATTAGAGGTAGAAAAAGGACCCTTAAAAGATGACCTATATCATTAACATATTAACCCCTCATTATCAGTCACTATCATTTAATCATTATCAATTAATCTTTATTGGACTGATACAGATAGATTCTTTTAAGTACATCTAAATGAGAGAATAAAGGAACCCAGTAACTTCTGAGACTCTGCTTTTAATATCAGAAATACCAAATAAGTTTTATCTGTGTTTAATATGCTTTGTTTTGCTGTATACATTATGGGTATAATAAGAAATGGGATTATGCCTACTAAGGCTTTATGACTGCTGGGATTCTGTTTTCTGACAACATGATTGGGTAATGCAAGAACCTGTAGTTGGACGTACTAGGTCCTGACAATCTGGAGTCTGAAAATTTGGTAGATTCCAGCTGCCATCACTTTGCTTTTTTTTTTTTTTTTTGCGGTACGTGGGCCTCTCACTGTTGCGGCCTCTCCCGTTGCGGAGCACAGGCTCCGGACGCGCAGGCTCAGCGGCCATGGCTCACGGGCCCAGCCACTCCGCGGCATGTGGGATCTTCCCAGACCGGGGCACGAACCCGTGTCCCCTGCATCAGCAGGCGGACTCTCAACAACTGCGCCACCAGGGAAGCCCTGCATTTTACTATTAAATACACTTTGTATTATCTTCTGTAGTGCTGCCTTAGTTGTCTTCAAGTAGTCCAATTTGTTGTGCTGCAAAGCATCAAGTTAATCTATCAGAATACCCTTAGACATTACCATAAATGCTAGGAGAACCTAACCAACATGGAAGTAACTTAGAGTAACATTAATTGGAGAATGATATAAATTCGATTATTAAAATGTGTCAGGGACTCTGCTAAATCCATACATACTTTGTCTCATTTCATCCTCAGAACATCCCTATGAACTAAGTACTATTATTACCCATTTTTCAGAAAGTACACTGATGTTTATAATTGTTAGGTAACTTTATTGAAGTTACATGGTTTTTGACCAACCTAAAGACTCTCACTCCTGGCTTCCCACTTTCAACCAGTCCACTAGTCTTCTATCCTATTGGAGAATTAGTATGAAGCAGGTCTCTCTTTTTTAAAATTTTTATTAGAGTATAGTTGATTTACAAGTTTGTGTTAGTTTCAGGTATACAGCAAAGTAAATCAGTTATACACATATCCACTCTTTTTTAGATTCTGTTCCCATGTAGATCATTACAGAGTACTGAGTAGGTCTCTTAATACAAGTCAAGTAAATATCTCATGAACTTTTTAAATAATATGTTCCAGTTTCATTTCTTGAATTCTTCTTGAATTTTACAATAAGTGATATTAGACTCAAAAACCTTACTTTTAGGAAAAAAAGCTGTCCAACAGAGCTTTCTGTGATGATAGAAATATGTTGTATGGTGTTCAAAATGATACACAGTAGACATTGTGGCTATCGTGCATTTGAAACAGGGCTAGTGTGACTGAAAAAATGAATTTAACTTTTATTTAATTGTAATTAAGTTTAAATTTAAGTAGATACATGTGACCATTAGTTACCATATTGGACAGTGCAGTTCTACAGCATAAAGTTTCCATTTTTCAGAATAGTCTTTTGGCCATCTAAAATTCAGATCTTGCTTTTCTAGTTGCAAAATCATTTCTTAATATAACATGTTATGCAGAACCTTACTATATAGCCAAGAAAGAGTGAAGCTCCCCTGGTTACAGTGACAAAGGAGGGGAAAGCCTGGATTTTACAATAAGCACCTGACCTCTCCTCTTTCTGCTTACACTTCACTCCAAGAAACCTCTAAGGAACTGGTAGGAGCTACCTGTAGGGCATCATTTGAAAGTAATTGATAAAAATATTGTAGTGCTTCTTCCATCTTATATCATTTCTTAAAGAATTGTAATATTGATTTTCTAATTAATTTTAAGAAAAACACTTATCAGGACCTTACCAATGTGCTATAAACAATGATGCTAACATTAATGGTAACATATCTTACCCTCATGTAACTTAGAGATTAGTTGAATTTTTTTTAAAAAGTCCAGTGTTGCAAATATAGAAATAGAGTGTTTCAAATGCTATAGATGATACCAGTACAGAGAGCCAATGGGGGAGTACACGACGGAAAGAGAGGGAAGACTACACATAAGACATAACACATAGGCTGAATTCTGAAGGAGTAGCAAGAGAGGGGACAGGGGATAGAGGTGGGGGGAGGACATTCTAAAACTACAGATTCTCTCTGTAGTCTAAGTAGTAACTATTTGAAGATATAAATTTATTTATGTCTTCAAAGGCCAGGTAAAATTTTTATCTTGGCTTACTTTTTGAGTTTTGCTTCTTTACCATAATCATTTCCTGTTTTTCCAATTGAAAAATAAATGTTTTTGGGAAAAAAAATGAGAAACTAAATAAGAATACTTTGAATACCTTTGCTTTCTCTGTAATTTAGTTTCTTCTAGACACATTTCTCAAACTTGAAAAGAACATCAACTTTTTTCCCCCTGCTTTTCAATGAGTCTGGCAAAGCAGAAAACAGAGATGTGTTTCATTGGGAATATCATGAAAATCTTATGTAGAATTGTATACCCCTGAATATCATAAGCTAAAAGGGCCATGAAAACAAGAGTAATTTATTTCTGTGGGAATTTACAGTTTTTTGTGACTTCTATTTTTTAAATACATTCTATGAAGTTATAGTGGACAAATGTTTTTGTTGTCAAATAATGATTTCTCATGTTGTATGAAAACATGTTGGAAAAAAAGTGAGACAAGTGATCCCTGACTAGTGCCAACATGTTTGATGTTTTAGAAATCTGTGTTACCAGTTATAAGAGGCAGGCAATCTCAAGAAAGAATAGGTATCTAGAGCAAAAAAGATAATTTTAACAAGTAACACCTGATTCCTAAATAACTAATTCTTAAACATTTGAGCTAAATAAAGAGTAACAAATTATGAGAAAGAAATGTTGAAAAGAGAAAACTAAATTAAAAACAAATGAACAGTAGGGCACAGAATATTTTTAAAATAATAAAAAACTCAAGTCAAAATAACTAGTTGAAAAAATGTTAGGACTCAGGCTAACCCAATTAAAGATCTTTTGGTAATAATGTTCAGAATTACATTCTGCAAAACATTAAAAGTAAATATCATAGGTAAGAACATTTATAAATAAAGAAGAAAGATGAGAATTGCATCCTCAGAGGAATGAGAGTATATAAACATTATTAAGTGAAAAACTGATGTAATTTAAAAATCAACATCTGAAATTCTTATAATAACCATACTTATGTTCTTTTCTCAAATATTGTTGTATTAACGTTGACTTATTGCCTATATATTTTCCTGCAAGTTGACATAAATATATGGGTTACAGACTGTAGGGAACTCAAAAAGTATTACTTCTTGATGTTCATTGGTGTCTAGCTGATTTATTTTAGAACACTCTGCTATGTCTATCCTAATGGCATGTACTATAATGATCAATGTGAATGAGATGTATTTCCTGACCGAGCCAATATAAAAAGCATGAAAGTGAAACATTGCAGAAGGGTAAAGCCATTTTTACTTCTGTTGGAAAAAACATATTTTATTGCCTTTGACCTTTTAGTGTTTTCTTGTGGTTAGCCATAACATCATCTAATTCTATAAAAAACTGTCACTTCCAAAGTGGCATAAAATAAACTAGGATATCAGGGAAAGGGTGAAAACATTCAGTAACACCCAACATAAAACATAAAGGGCAAACGTGCACAACATCGACTACAATGTATTTTTGTTTAAGCTTTCATTATATCAAGATTTTAAACATATTTTAAGGTGCTTTCTAATAATTCCTATCATAAGATTTTTGAGTTTCTATTATTGTCATGCATTCTTTTTGAATTTGCATCCAGGACTAAATGTCCAGCTAGATAATAAATACAGTATGGTGTTCAGTTTAATTAGATGATTATGAAATTGTAGAATTCAAAGGATACTAATGTTTATTTAGTTCCTAAGTTATTTATTTATTTATTTATTTATTTTGCGGTACGCGGGCCTCTCACTGTTGTGGTCTCTCCCGTTGCAGAGCACAGGCTCTGGACGCGCAGGCTCAGCGGCCATGGCTCACGGGCCTAGCCGCTCTGCGGCATGTGGGATCTTCCCGGACCGGGGCACGAACCCACATCCCCTGCGTCGGCAGGAGGGCTCTCAATCACTGCGCCACCAGGGAAGTCCATTTATTTATTTTGATTGTATTCTTGTCTATAAGTCTCACATAACCCTATTTTATTAAATTTTATACTAAGTTAAGATGCTTGCTCAAGGCCAACTACTAAAAAATGAGTTAGCGGGCTTCCCTGGTGGCGCAGTGGTTGAGAGTCCGATGCAGGGGACATGGGTTTGTGCCCCGGTCCGGGAAGATCCCACATGCCGTGGAGACACACACACACACACACACATATAGACATAGACACAGACACATATACTTCCTCCCAGATATTTCAATCAATAACTCCAAGGATGGTGGCCCAATGGTTTCAACATGAAACCATTCTGGGTCACCTAATCAACCCTCTTGGTTTTGGTTCTGGCGACTGAAGGACAAAAAGATTAGTCCAAAGCGGAAGGTGGTCTGAGAAAGTCCCCTCCTGACTTTCTTGAGGGAACTTTCCAATACATAATGCTGTTTCTGTATCTTTCCCATAATTTTTTGCCTATTCAACTTAATATGTTTTTCTGTTTTTTACTAAGATGTGAAAATACAAAGCTTCTGTCACTTGGCTAGCATTAAAAATGACTACAAATACTTATGGTTCAGTGGTTCTCAACTTCAGTTGTGCTCCAAAATCAATCACTATATATAATTATTCCAATACAAATAGTTAAGCATCACCCTTGGAATTCCTGATTTAGTTGAGGCCCTAGAATCTGTATTTTGACAAAATGCTACAGGTACCCTCACAAACACAATGACAACAGCAATAATCATAGCTAACACATAACCACTTACAAAGCTTTCTAGGTGTCAAGCACTATCTAAGCCCGTTAAACATTTAACTCATTTAATATTTAGAACAACCCCATCATTGAGGTAACTCTAAGTGTGTGATTTTCAGATAAGGAAACTGAGACAGAAAGAATTGAGGTGATAATCACAAGGTCACATAGCCAGAGTGGAGAAGCTAGGATTAAACACCAATTTTGTGGGGCTCTGTGATCTTAAATGGTTTTACGTTCATTATTCAATCTCACTGCATCTCTTCATGAGGGCAGGAAAAAAATTTTTTTAGGTAAATGGAATCTTAATATATCTATTCACACATTAAGAAAACAAAACTTCTGAGAAGCTAAATGTCTTTCTATTCATAAAACTAGTAATTGAGAGACCTAGTATGCTACTGCAGATCCAGTACTGTTTCTCCAAAAACACCACCTTTCTGTCACAGCAATTTTGCTTTTCTCTAAGTGTGATATTTAATATAGGGACCGTATTATTCATAATGCTTAGCTGAAAGCAACAGAAGTAATTTTTGGTTTTAAAATGAAAAAAAACTGATCAAAATTATACTGGGAAGCTCACAGAATTGTGAGAAAGATGGGTCAACACTCAAGTTCCAAGAATGATGGCCCAAAATACTCCAAGAATGGTGGCCCAAAGCTCTCCAAGGAAAACAGCTTGTGCCATTGCTGCCTCTGGGATGCTCAGCTGTCAAGAGCACAACTTGACTGCAACCAAAACTCTGCCAGCACTGACATCAGTTCTAGGACCAGAAGTCAAAATTGTAAGCATTATGACTCCTGAAAATCCAATGTCAATTAAATGAATCCTATATAAAGTGTACTTACTACCCAAGAGGATTGCTGCCAAATAAAGCTTCACTTGAGCAAAGTGCATTGCTGGAATCCTGAATCATGTGTTGCACTGCAAAGAAAAGTGAGAACGTGCATTTCTTGGTTTCTACCTTGGGGAGGTGAAACTGTTACAGCAAGCAGAACATGACAAGGTTGTTCAAAAGGTGCTGACAAGAGTCACGTGGAAGCTAGAAAAATATGGAGAGTCAGAAAGGGATTAGAGATGGATGACTTCAATGCAGACTTTGAAATGTAAACTCTTGGAATATTGGAGAAAGAATATACAATTAATTAGGAGGATACCTTAAAATAAGTTGTAACTGCACACTTCACTAAAAGGCTGAGAGAGTTGTTTTCCAATTTTGGATTTCAGTTGCAATGCTTTTGGTAGATATACTGAAAGAAAAAGAGAGTCTGGGAGAAGGATCTAGATATCAGTACTACTCCCATTCATTGCTAGCAGTGTAGTCCTGTGTAAGTTTTTGTTACCATTTAAAAAGCCATGTCTCCATGCCACAACGAAGATCCTGTGTGCTGCAACTAAGACCCAGCATAGCTAAAATAAAAATAATAAATAAATTTTTAAAAAAAGCCATGTCTCTATCAGGGAATAGAAATAATACTTACTTTACAGAGTTATTTGAGGATTAAATGAGAGTGCAAGTAAAATACCTGACACCAAAATATCAGTCCAATTTCTCCATCCCCTTTGGAAAATTTTTGTAATATATTAGAAACATTTTGAAACCAAGGCCATTAATAAACAAATACATGCAAATTACTCTACTCATGACCTTCCAAACTGGACTTGACCACTGCACCCTTTATGACCCTCAGTACCAAAGAAGAGACTTTGGGCTTCCCTGGTGGTGCGGTGGTTGAAAGTCTGCCTGCCGATGCAGGGGACATGGGTTCGTGTCCCGGTCCAGGAAGATCCCACATGCCGTGGAGCTGCTGGGCCCGTGAGCCATGGCCGCTGAGCTTGCACATCCGGAGACTGTGCTCCACAACGGGAGAGGACACAACAGTGAGGGGCCCACATACCACAAAACAAAAAAAAAAAAAAAAACTTTATCATAACTTCTAAATTTATATTCCCTGTTATTTTTTTTTTAATACATCTATTAATCTCCTCTACTAGATCCTATATCCCTTGAAGCCAGGAAGAAATTGTGAGGCAAACACAGAGGACTACCTACCAAAACATACATTTTTCCTTTTCTAGTCATTAATAGAATCCTGATTTTATTCATTGAAATAATGAGCCCCACAGGAAGCTTACAGAGTACAGACTCTGTTAAAGCTACTATGCCATGTGACTGAGTTCTGTGTAGTGTGGAACTGCTGGAAAAGCATGTTAAAAGGATGGGGTACTTTTAAAGTTTCTTTCTCCTTCTGCCTTCTTGCTCCTGGGACCAAAGATAATAGCTGAAACTCCAGCAACCATCTTGGTCCATGTGGTAACCTTGAGAATGAAAATCATATGGTGCAAGGAAGAGAAACAGAAGGAACCAGGGAACAAGAGAACTTTGTGCAGCTGTAGTATCAGCACGGCATTGCCTCCCTCTGGACTTCTTATATATGAGGGAACAACATTTGTATCTTTTAAACATTAAGAATCAAATCTCCAAACTCAATATGTAACTGACCCATACTGTCTTTCATTTAAATTTCTATTCCCAGACTTATAACAATGCCTGAGACATTGTATTTAATAAAAATTGGATTAATTAATTCATCTATGGTTTTAAGCCAAATACAAATGACTTCTGATGTGTCTATGACTTCATTTGAACACATACAATAATAGAAAATTTCCTATCTAATGAGACAGTAAATAGAATAGTCACCTGAAGATGAGAAAAAATATGGGCTATGTATTTACCTTTTCTAAATATAATTATATTCAAATGAAAAGTGAGAGATTGAAAAATGACTTGCCTATATCTGCTTATTTTTCTGTAGCTCTTCTTGAGAACATGTGAACTACTCTTTTTAGATAACTTTTTGCTAGTGTGCAATAGGCTGGAACGAAATTTCAGAAAAGAAGTTCACTCAATCATGTATATTCACTATTTGTGGTGGGAAATTTAGTTACAGCTAAGTACTGTTTCAGAAAAGCTCTAAAAGGAATATGAGAAGTGGATATAAAAAATTAATATACTAAGTATACACAATCTGAAAAGATGGTGCTAAAGACAAACAAAGTGGGGCTACATCTCTGCTCTGGCTGTTTTCACAAAACCCTTCCAGGGTAGCTCTTCATAGAAAGTCCCCCTGTGACTTGAGCCACCAGTGATGCAGCTCCAGCGGGAATAAGCCAGCTCTCATGTGCTGGGCAGGACTGGTTCCAGCACCCACACCTTGAAGGTCTTTTCCTTGTGTTTCCTGCCTAGAGAAGTTCCTTTAGCATTTGTTGTAAAGCTGGTTTGGGAGGACCTTCAGGATGGTGGAGGAGTGAGATGTGGAGATCGCCTTCCTCCCACAAATACATCAAAAATACATCTACATTTGGAACAACTCCTAAAGAAGTTGGTGCTCTGGCTGGGTGTCAGGCCTGAGCCTTTGAGGTGGGAGAGCCGAGTTCAGGACATTGGTCCACTAGAGAACTCCTGGCCACTCATAAGATCAATCGACAAGAGCTTTCCCAGAGATCTCTGTCTCAACGCTAAGATCCAGCTCCACGCAACAACCAGCAAGCTGCAGTGCTAGACGCCCCATGCCAAACAACTAGCAAGACAGAAACACAACCCCACTCATTAGCAGAGACACTGCCTAACATCATGATAAGTTCACAGGAACCCAAAACACACCACCGGATGCGGTCCTGCCACCAGAAAGACAAGAACCAGCCTCATCCACCAGAACACAGGCACCAGTCCTCTCAACCAGGAACCTACACAACCCAGTGAACCAACCTTACCCACTGGGGGCAGACACCAAAAACAACGGGAACTATGAACCTACAGTCTGTGAAAAGGAGACCCCAAACACAGTAAGTTAAGCAAAATGAGAAGACAGAGAAATACACAGCAGATGAAGGAGCAAGATAAAAACCCACCAGACCAGACAAAAGAAGAGAAAATAAGCAGTCTACCTGAAAGAAAATTCAGAGTAATGATAGTAAAGATGGTGCAAAATCTTGGAAATAGAACAGAGAAAATACAAGAAACGTTTAACAAGGAACTAGAAGAACTAAAGAGCAAACAAACAATGATGAACAACACAAAAAATGAAATTAAAAATTCTCTAGAAGGGATCAATAGCAGAACAACTGAGGCAGAAGAATGGATAAGTGACCTGGAAGATAAAATAGTGGAAATAACTACCACAGTGCAGAATAAAGAAAAAAGACTGAAAAACTGAAAAGAATTGAGGACAGTCTCAGAGACATCTGAGGCAACAATAAACACACCAACATTCGAATTATAGGGGTCCCAGAAGAAGAAGAGAAAAAGAAAGGGACTGAGAAAATATTTGAAGAGATGATAGTTGAAAACTTCCCTAACGTGGGAAACAAAATAGTCAATCAAGTCCAAGAAGCGCAGAGTCCCATACAGATAAATGTAAGGAGAAACTCACCAAGACACATATTAATCAAACTATCAAAAATTAAATAAAAAGAAAAAATACTAAAACCAACAAGGGAAAGGCAGCAAATAGCATACAAGTAAATCCCCATAAGGTTAACAGTTGATATTTCAGTAGAAACTCTGCAAGCCAGAAGGGAATGGCAATGCATATTTAAAGTGATGAAAGGGAAAAACCTACAATCAAGATTACTCTACCCAGTAAGGATCTCATTCAGTTTTGATGGAGAAATTAAAACCTTTACAGACAAGCAAAAACTAAGAAAATTCAGAGCACCACTGGGCCAGCTTTGGAAGAAATGCTGGGAGAACTTCTATAGGCAGGAAACACAAGAGAAGGAAAAGACCTACAATAAAAAACGCAAAACAATTAAGAAAATGGTAATAGGAACATACATATTGATAATTACCTTAAATGTAAATGGATTAAATGCTCCAACCAAAAGACATAGACTGGCTGAATGGATGCGAAAACAAGACCCATATATATGTTGTCTACAAGAGACCAACTTTAGACCTAGGGACACATACAGACTGGAAGTGAGTGTATGGAAAAAGATATTCCATGCAAATGGATATCAAAAGAAAGCTAGTAGCAATTCTCATATCAGACAAAATAAACTTAAAAATAAAGACTATTACAAGAGACAAAGAAGGACACTACATAATGATCAAGGGATCAATCCAAGAAGAAGATATAACAATTGTAAATATTTATGCACCCAACATAGGAGCACCTCAATACATAAGGCAAATGCTAACAACCATAAAAGGGGAAACTGACAATAACAGAATAATAGTGGGGACTTTAACACCCCCCTTTCACCAATGGACAGATCATCCAAAATGAAAATAAATAAGGAAACACAAGCTTTAAATGATACATTAAACAAGATGGACTTAATTGATATTTATAGGACATTCCATCCAAAAACAACAGAATACACTTTCTTCTCAAGTGCTCATGGAACATTCTCCAGTATAGATCATAACTTGGGTCACAAATCAAACCATGGTAAATTTAAGAAAATTGAAATCATATCAAATATCTTTTCCTACCAAAATGCTGTGAGACTAGATAACATTTACAGGAAAAAAAACAGTAAAAAATACAAACACAGGGAGGCTAAACAATACACTACTAAATAACCAAGAGATCACTGAAGAAATCAAAGAGGGAATCAAAAAATACCTAGATATAGATGGCAATGAAAACACTATGACCCAAAACTTATGGGATGCAGCAAAAGCAGTTCTAAGAGGGAATCTTATAGCAATACAGTACAACCTCAAGAGATAAGAAAAATCTCAACTAAACAACCTAACCTTACCCCTAAAGAAATTAGAGAAAGAAGAAAAAAAAAACCCAAAGTTAGCAGAAGGAAAGAAATCATAAAGATCAGATCAGGAATAAATGAAAAACAAATGAAGGAAATGATAGCAAAGATCAATAAAACTAAAAGCTGGTTCTTTGAGAATATAAACAAAATTGATAAACCATTAGCCAGACTTATCAAGAAAAAAAGGGAGAAGACTCAAGTCAACAGAATTAGAAATGAAAAAGGAGAAGTAACAAGTGACACTGAAGAAATACAAAGGATCATGAGAGATTTTACTACAAGCAACTATATGCCAATAAAAAGGACCACCCTGGGGCTTCCCTGGTGATGCAGTGGTTGAGAGTCCGCCTGCCGATGCAGGGGACACGGGTTCGTGCCCTGGGCTTGGAAGATCCCACATACCGCGGAGCAGCTATGCCCATGAGCCATGGCCACTGAGCCTGCGCGTCCGGAGCCTGTGCACCACAAAGGGAGAGGCCACAACAGTGAGAGGCCCGAATATCGAAAAAAAAAAAAAGGACAACCTGGAAGAAGTGCAAAAATTCTTAGGAAAGCACAACCTTCCAAGACTGAACCACGAAGAAATAGAAAATATAAACAGACCAATCACAAGCACTGAAATTGAAACTCTGATTAAAAATCTTCCAACAAACAAAAGCCCAGGACCAGATGACTTCACAGACAAATTATATCAAACATTTAGAGAAGAGCTACCACCTATGCTTCTCAAACTCTTCCAAAATATAGCAGAGGGAGGAACACTCCCAAACTCATTCTGTGAGCCCAACATCACCCTAACACCAAAACCAAAGATGTCACAAAAAAATGAAGACTATAGGCCAATATCACTGATGAACATAGATGCAAAAATCCTCAACAAAATACTAGCGAAAAGAATCCAACAGTACATTTAAAGAATCATACACCATGATCAAGTGGGGTTTATCCGAAGAATGCAAGGATTCTTCAATATATGCAAATCAATCAATGTGATAAGCCATATTAACAAATTGAAGGATAAAAACCATATGATCACCTCAATAGATGCAGAACAAGCTTTTGACAAAATTCAACACTGATTTATGATCAAAACTCTCCAGAAAGTAGGCATAGAGGGAACCTACCACAACATAATAAAGGCCATGTATGACAAACCCACATCCAACATCATTCTCAATGGTGAAAAACTGAAACCATTTCCACTAAGATCAGGAACAAGACAAGGTTGCCCACTCTCACCACTATTATTCAACATCGTTTTGGAAGTTTTAGCCACATCAATCAGAGAAGAAGAGGAAATAAAAGAATCCAAATTGGAAAAGAAGAAGTAAACCTGTCACTGTTTGCAGATGACATGATACTATACATAGAGAATCCTAAAGATGCTACCAGAAAACTTCCAGAGTCAGTCAATGAACTTAGTAAAGTAGCAGGATACAAAATGCACAGAAATCTCTTACATTCCTATACACTAATGATGAAAAATCTGAAAGAGAAATTGAGGAAATACTCCTATTTACCACTGCAACAAAAAGAGTAAAATACCTAGGAATAAACCTACCTAAGGAGACAGAAGACCTGTATGCAGAAAACAATGAGACACTGATGAAAGAATTTAAAGACAGTACAAACAGTTGGAGACATATACCATGTTCTTAGATTGGAATAATCAACATTGTGAAAATGACTATACTACCCAAAGCAATCTACAGACTCAATGCAATCCCTATCAAACTACCAATGGCATTTTTCACAGAACTAGAACAAAAAAATTTCACAATTTGTTTGGAAGCACAAAAGACCCCGAATAGCCAAAGCAATCTTGAGAAAGAAAAATGGAGCTGGAGGAATTAGGCTCCCAGACTTCAGACTATACTAGAAAGGTACAGTTATCAAGACAGTATGGTACTGGCAGAAAAACAGAAATATAGATCAATGGAACAGGACAGAAAGCCCAGAGATAAACCTACGCACATATGGTCACCTTATCTTTGATAAAGGAGGCAAGAATATACAGTGGAGAAAAGACAGCCTCTTCAGTAAGTTGTGCTGGGAAAACTGAACAGCTACATGTAAAAGAATGAAATTAGAACACTTCCTAACATCATACACAAATATAAACTGAAAATGGATTAAAGACCTAAATGTAAGGCCTGACACTATTGAACTCTTAGAGGAAACAATCTTTGACATAAATCACAGCAAGATCCTTTTTGTCCCACGTGCTAGAAAAATGGAAATAAAAACAAAAATAAACAACTGAGACCAATGAAACTTAAAAGCTTTTGCACATCAAAGGAAACCATAAACAAGATGAAAAGACAACCATCAGAATGGAAGAAAATATTTACAAATGAAGCAACTGAGAAAGGATTAATCTCCAAAATATACAAGCAGCTCAGGCAGCTCAATATCAAAAAAACAAACAACCCAATCCAAAAATGGGCAGAAGACCTAAATAGACATTTCAGCAAAGACGTACTAATGGCCAACAAACACATGAAAGGATGCTCAACAGCACTGATTATTAGAGAAATGCAAATCAAAACTACAATGTGGTATCACCTCACACTGGTCAGAATGGACACCATCAAAAAATATACAAAGAATAAATGCTGGAGAGGATGTGGAGAAAAGGGAACCCTCCTACACTGTTGGTGGGAAGGTATGGGAGATCAACTTGGTGATTTGTGACGACCTAGAGGCGTGGGATAGGGAGAGTGGGAGGGAGACGCAAGAGGGAGGGCATATGGGGATATATGTTTACGTATAGCTGATTCACTTTGTTATACAGCAGAAACTAACACACCATTGTAAAGCAATTATACTCCAATAAGGATGTTTTTAAAAAATTTTAAGAAGTATGCACAATATATTTTTTGTACTCTATCTCTTTAAAAAAAAAAAAGCCTGGGTTTGTCTTTTAAAACGTTCCCTTACATTATTGAGAAAGGAATGGGAAGGGAATATGGGGTATAGGATATAGCTGGAGAATTGATTTTAAGTACAAAGGAGAGACATTGGCTATAAAAGAGGGAATACAGAGTTTGCATGTCAGTGAGGTAGACCTGTGGCTGTGTGGTAGGTGGAAGGTGAGGGGCTTCTGGTGTGGTGTCTTTTCTCTGTGGAGGTATGCGTCTAGCAGATCAAGTGTGTGGTTTTGTGATGTTCAGATCTTACATATCTTTCCTGAAAAGTTTATCTACCTGATCTATGCAACTGACAGAAGTTTGCTCCCTTTATGAGGATAGATTTGTTAATTTTCTTCATAAGTCTGTCAATATTTGCTTTATATATTTTGAAACTATTTCATAGTGCTAGAGTTCTGTCTTCTCTATCATATATTAGAAACTTTGTCTTGTATTTTATACAGTCAATCTATATTTAGATACTCAATATTCATTCCTACATTGCAGACTTTCATTATGAAATCATTTTCCTTTATGTTAAAGTTTATCATATGCTGGATCCAGTCTGCCTGCCTTCCCAGATTGGCACATTTACCCTCTGGGCTTTTGCTTTTTTGTTATATTGAAAGACCATGTCACACCAGTTCTTTTCACCTAATCTCCTCAGACCTCTGGTTGTCTGAACCTTCCTGGAGTGAGGGGCCAGCTGCAGCAAAGCCTCTGATCAACATTTTTCTGTGGAGTCCTCAAGAGACCAGTGCCTAGGTATGACCCGATATGACCCAGGGAGGCTATGACTATTCCCTCCACACTGGGATCACTTACTGTACTTTCATCCCATGTTTTCTTTCTGGAAACTTTCCTTACTTTATTACTATTGATACATATATATATAGATACATATGAACATACCCTTTATTACTATATGTATTTACCTACAGGCACATGTATATATACATATGTGTATATACATATGTATAGATGTGTATATATATATGATATTTTGTACAAGGACAGTTTTACATGATAGCAAACGTAGATAATATGGCTTTAAAGAAAGATTATTTTTCTTATACTTTTTAATTTTCTTATTTTGATAATAAACATATCTTATTTCAATAATTAGAAGTACTGATGAAGTTATTTCCAAAAAAGAGAAATAAAAATATGAAATTATCAAATCCTATCTACAATAACAGTATCTCATTTCTAATATACCTTGAATTTGAAATAGTTATATTTCAAAGAAATGTTGAAAATATTGTCCCTTCTTATAGCATAAACTAGGGATTTTTTGGCGGTGAAACATTGATTTGCAAACAGTTTACATTTTTCAGATTTGAACTTAAAAATATTAATTTAGAAATAAAAGATTTTCAAAATCAAAAGGTTATATAGCTAAATATAGTTTTTTTCTAATATTAAGTAAATGTCCTCTAATTACAGTTTCTTTATATGTAAGTACATTGTAAGTTATCTATATTTTATGTTTTAATACACTAATTTGAATATATTCTACCATAATTATTCAAATAAATGATAAATATAATTTAATATAGATAAATGAGGTCAGAGATTATGAAGAGAAGATTAATAACATATGCAGATGACACTTCATAACATAGCTTATCTAGGGAATACCTTACATTAGAAATTTTCATTGCTCTAGAGGTCTGTAACAGCATTAAAATACATTTCTTGATTATAAAGTAATTATATTTTTCAGCACCATGGAATCACTTTACTAAAAATGTAGAAATGAGAGAGAATTGAAATGCTTATGACATGTACCCAAGTACTTCTGAAATATCAAAAGGCAGTCACTGACTCCAAATAATCAACTGAAAAAAAAAACCCAAAACAATTTATGAATAATATAATAAGTAAATATAATTATTGGGATGATGGCTTTTATAAAAATAATTGTGTGAGAACACATATTTTCTAATAATAAAAAGGCAGTATGTCCTAAAATATTTCAAAGGCATGTTTTGCTAATAAATTGGAGAGCTCTAAAATGGAGACCAGTCAGCCTCATGCTCGAAAGCAACTCGGTGATTCCCACGTGGACCGGATCCACTGGTTTAGAATATATAGGGTATATATAGGCTTTATACCTTGAGTTTAGGACTTAGAATTTTGTTTCTATCAGTGGGCCATCATTGGAAGCTTTTAAACAGAGGAAGAATGTCTGCTTTAAAATAACCTCTGTGTTATAGTCTGGATGAAGGGAGCACAGAAGACATGGAGATGAGTAGAAGTAGAAATATTAATTAAAAAGCTAATTCAAACTCTCTTACACAGAGGAATTCCAAATAATGTATGTACATATTCTGCCTTCAAAGAGGTGGAGCTTAACTGGCTACCCCTTAAGTGTGGGCTATGGATTAGAGCATAGGAAGGGGGGAAAAATGAGTAAATTTATAGTGGAGAAATTGACAAACACTACCTTAACAAGCTGATCAAGTTTAACATTGGCAATGATAAACCATCTCAATAGTATGCACCCCTTGGTATGATGTGCTGAGAATGGCGTTTTACTTCTGTGGTCTTCCTCCCAGAAACCCATAATCTCTCTTGAATCATGAGAAAACTGCCTCAAAACAAAGTTATCAAAAACAAGGGAAAGACTGAGAAACTGTCACAGTTTCTTCCTCTTTCAAGTTCAGTCAGTGATTTTCAGCCCTGGTTGCACATTAAAAAGACCTGGGGAACTTTCAAAAATTGATGAAGATACATAGGCAGCATCCCCCTTGATTAAGGTTTAAGTTGGGATGGGGGCAGGCATTGATTTTTTTTTTTTAATTTAAAGAGCACACAAGAGTTTACAATATATAGCTAGAACTGAGAACCACTAAGTTAGAGCCTCTAGTAGAGAAATAGAGAAATTAGACTTGTATACTGTCATTTAATTAATCTCTATTGTTTCTCTACCTTCAAGACTTTCTTAACCGTGACTCCCTACTCCTTACTAACTCCAGTAACATTTCAGCAGCATTTCTACCTAAAACTCAAGTATTTTCTATCACTAGTTCTTTACACTCACAACTTTCTCTCTCTTCTGAGAGCAAGTGGACCAAGTCTGGTGTCCATTTGCTTGAGCTCAGACCTCTGAAGACCAGTACCTGACGGGGAAGCCTGGCAAGTATCTTGAATGCATCAAAATATTTTCATATCTCTTTCTCCAATGAGGAAAGATCTCATTGCCTAAAGAATGTATATGGCAGTATCAAGATGGTGTTTCTTAAATTTTCTCAACTTGCTGAAAATATATAATGTGGTATATACCCAGCTTCTCATTATAAACATTCCATTTAGAATAACACATCTCCCCAGTCTTGATATCAAGAGCTTCTGGCATAGTTTACCTCTGACTTTTAAATTGTGTACCATGCACCATGAAAGCTCCTGTCAGGCTGTCCTTTAATTGCTTTTATCATAAGTCTAACAACTTGGCCACCATGGTGATTTGCACTGTTTGCTTTTCTGGATGATGATTTAATCAGAGGAGCAGCTGAACACTGCACCCGAGATTCAGAAGTCCTGATGATAGATTTCAAAATCTCATATAAGTATTACTGGATCTCCTTGGGTCTGCTGTGCTATCCTTCCAAGCCCTGCCTGGAGACCAATTTCTGCCATGGTGTTGGGATGTGTGGATCACAAGTGAGACTAAGTCTAAAATGTGTGAAGAAAAATGTGGAGTTTTCCTTAGTCTTTCCTGGGGAGGAAAGAAAGAGACCACCCCAAGCTGAGTGTGGGAGGAAGTGTAAAACATAATACATTTTATAACAAAAGTTCCTAAATTAAGCTTTAGTCATCTCTAGCAGTGGTGATATGTCTAGGGATGCCCCAGCTCACAAGAAAATGTCCAGTTGGTTGTGTCCAGTGCCACTTTACTTATGGGTCTTCCCTTCATCGTGCTCACCCATCATGAGGTCTCCAGCCTCCCACCCTCTGTTCAAAGCTGTTTGGGAAGTGGGTTGTCCATATCCCAGAAGGTGAGGGGAGAAAAAAATTATAGGGTTTAAGGGTTCTGTATGATCAATGGGCAATCTCTCGGAAGGTGGTTTAGTCCCCTTTATGCTTCTCCAGTCAGCGTCAATCACAGCAGTGATCAGCTCTGGGAAAAAATTAAAAATTTTTCCTCAGGATCAATCTTTCTCAAAGGGAAGGGAATGAAGAATCATTGTCTATAACATAACATTAGTCCCTGTCATGATTAGATATGCCATGCAAAACTTTTGAAATTTCTTAAATTGGCAAATGACATGAAGAAAATAATGTTTGAAGAAAACATCATCTTCATAGCATTGATTGATTGTAACTTCAGGGAGGACAGTTGTTAGAAGACTATCACTGCCATGTAAATACAAATTGATTAAATGCAATTACTAAGTTAGGGTTTGTGTGCGTGTTAAAGAGAATTTGACTCTGAGAGATAGTTCATAAGGAAAAACATCTTGCAAAAACAAACAAGTAAAATGATTTCCAGATTTAAAATTATATCTTATATGCACACAAGGCAGAGAGGAGTCAAAATAGCTTCAATGTTTCTAGACTATACAGTGGTACCGTGTGGTGAATTTGATTATCGCAAGGCAGTGCTAGCCTGTGTTTCTCTGAGTAGCTTTGTCCCTCAATTGGTGCTCAGCTCCTGTGTCCACAATACTCATAAGCCTCCTTTCTACATCTTACAGTATTCCATCTGGTGCACTAAAAGTGGATACCATACAAATATATACACTTCCAAAAGATCTAAAGATATCTCACCAAGAGAAGACTATGGGACTATTTTCTTCTCTTTTCTTACTTTTAAACTCAACTAAGGAGCAACTTTTTTTGCCCCCTCTGAGTCATCATCTTTTATCATCTCTTCGGTTCACTGTTGTATTTTTTTTCTCCTTCATGTAAAGATGGTGGTGCAGAATACTGATGAGAAAATGCTTATTTTAAAATGGCTCGTTTCTTTGAACACAGCAAACCTGATCTGCATTTTTACAGATGTTCCCCTGGTCTGACCTCTGCCTTCTGAGGGTTACAGGTAGTCTCAGAGCAAAAGGAAGAAAACAAAAATTCTGAACTGTAGATTCTTCTTGATTGGCAAACGAGGAGTTAGAGAACAAACATCAAAAGCAATTGCTGGAGGCTAAATAGGGTTTCTATTTCATTCCTAAATTAGTTTCTCCATGTAATAGTAGGTCCAATTTTCAAGACAGTCACTATTCAACAAATACCTTTTCGGAGGGAGAACAGGAAAAGAAAGTAGATTGTGTATAGGAGCAGAGTTGGTTCCACTTTTGCTTTTGGAGATGTGCGGATGACTAGTAGGACAATACCTAAAATAATAGTGGCTTGTCCTAGTATGAGAAACTCTGCAGCTCTTTTTAAATTGAAATTACAAGCACGGTTTAAATTTTTTCTTTAATGGGCCTCTAGTATTTTTCAGAATCTGAAACAAATTGATACATAAGGATAGTATTATAACACTATTATATTAGAAACCTCCAAAATCGTATATAGATTATTTCACTGGTTTGATAAGATTTTCAGATATCTATCACTTTTGTGATAGATAAATAAATTTACAGTTGAAAGGAGAATGGATAATTTTCCAAAGAAATTAGCATTTACCTCGCTGTTATGATTCAAACATTTTGATAGCAGTGGCCATTTTACTGTCTGAAATCTTTCTGGTATTTGCAAGAACTGACAGAAGAAGCATAACTAGTACGTTTGTGTTGATTCTGCTGTGAGGAACCCAGTGAAAGAAATGCAGTGAGGCAGCCTGCATTCACCTAAGGAGGGGGGAATTAGACAACCAAGCGAGACCCAGTTATAGGTAAAAGCTGAGTAGACAAGCACTGATGAGGCAGGAATTAACATCGGTCACTCCCATGCCTGTATGTTTACCATTATATGAGCTCTCCTATTGAAACATACAATCTGGGTCTGAGGGACAGTGGGTCACTAATTCCTTACAGTACCTAATATACTGTTATGTGCAGTTTGGAACACTCAAATATAAATATTTAATTGAATCAATGCATTCTTTACTGGACATGTTCATATCCACCCATCATCCTCAGCACACTGCATGTGCATACACACACAGACATACACACACACATTTTTGGGTGAAGTTAACCATGAATGGGGGAGGGAAGTTATAACAGAAATATAGCAATGGTATCTGGGAATGTAGCCAAGCAATTCGGGATAAAAAGAGTCCCAGATATACTAAATGCAGTTTTGGCCTACTTCACAAGTGTTCCCAGAGTCAGTTATACTTTTGGTACCCATATTTGGAATATTATAATAATATAAGCTGCCTATATATTTCTAATTGATAGTAAGAAGAAATATGATCTACATGTGAATTATGTAAACCTTTTATTTATTTATTCACTCATTCACTCAACAGGTATTATGGACATACTATTTATGAAGCACTAAAGAAACAAAAGTGAATAATATATGTTCCTCTGTCTCAAAATGTCTTAATTCTTGTGGGAGATGTAGAAAAGTAAACAGACATTTGCAATGCACTTAATCCAGTCCTGAAGGATTAAGTTTTTTCAAATGTGTCTACATATAGCCTTATAATTTTTTCTAATGTGCTTCTTATCACTTTTAATGGAGCTTTGAGCTTGCAGGTGTCAACTTAAATGATGAATGTTGCCAGAGTGGAGAGTATCTATCAAGGTGGAAATTACCCTGAAAAATTTTTGCCATGTTGTTATAGACATTTTATGGTAACTCTGAAGTCTCCTGAATCCCTGATAGTATTCTGAATAAAATAATAGATTTTATACCTGGGAGGAAAGACAGAGATTAATTAATTAAATTCACTTGTTCCACAGAACAGAAGAGGAAACTTAGATTCAGAGGTTATCTTTGCTGGCCAAGATCACAGAACTTCTTAATAGCAAAGCTGAAAGTAGTGTGTTATTCTTCACACACAAACTTAAGTATAACTTATATCTAACAATCATTTCTGAAAGACTGAACAAATAGAAATAGATATAAAATGAATGAATTTACAGAATTAAATTAATGTTATCATAGTTTATTTATAGAAGTTGATTCTACTTTTATTGAATATCTAAACATCAATACTGCTCTTTGAATTTGTAGGTTAATCAAACAAGAAACAACTAAATGGGTGAGAATATATTACAAAAAATTAATTCTGAGCATATTGATGTTTCCTCTTATACACGTTATATTACATAACATTTATAAGATAAACATAAGCTTACAATAAGACAAAGATGTATTGGTCACTAATAGTGACTCAGTGACCCTAGGAAAAATTAACACATCATGTAGATAACACATTAGATGAAGAAATCACCTGAAAGTTAGTATGACTACATTTTATTTATTTATTTAGCAATATATAGTGTTTTTTAGGGGCCAGGCATGTATATTTTTAAATATTATGCTATTAAACCTACAATAAAATTGAATCTCAATATAGGTTTAAAAAAAAAAAAAAGAGAGAGAGAGACTTCCCTGGCGGTCCAGTGGTTAAGATTCCGCGCTTCCAACGCAGGGGCGCGCAGGTTTGATCCGTGGTCAGGGAGCTAAGATCCTACATGCCAGGCAGCATGGCCAAAAAAAAATGAAAGTCTGCAAATATAATCAATATGTACCTTAAACAACAGTATTACTGTAACTAAAAAGATAAGTAGGAGGGCTTCCCTGGTGTCGCAGTGGTTGAGAGTCTGCCTGCCGATGCAGGGGACACGGGTTCGTGCCCCGGTCTGGGAAGATCCCACATGCGGCGGAGTGGCTGGGCCCGTGAGCCATGGCCGCTGAGCCTGTGCGTCCGGAGCCTGTGCTCTGCAACGGGAGAGGCCGCAACAGTGAGAGGCCCGCATGAGGGAGGGGTGAGGCTGTTAAAAACTAGAGAAGAGTTGACCACCTCTCTCCACCCACAAAATGAATATGTTGGTGTCTCTGAGTCCTACTGAGTGCACAGGCACAGAGCAGCAGGCGTGTTCCAGATAGGAACAGAAAGTGAGTGGGTCCAGCTCTACAGTTCTAATCATTTGGTCAGCTATCTCATTATCCCATTTGTTCCTTTTATGCATCAAGATGACTCAATTCACTTCCCTAAGCTCTGATTCCATACTCACGGTACAAGTAGCTACAGAAAGAATAATCTTTTCAATAAATGTAAAGACTGTCAAATAATTTGTATATATAATTTGTAGCCAATGTGTAGTAAGATAGTTTATACACTCATATTTTCATTCTTTCTGTCATTATTTGATTTCCTTAAAAATATTTTTTTGCTATTGACTCTCTAGGAATTATGTCAGATGTCAGTGATACAGAAATGAAAGGCCACAGGTATATGGTCCCTATACACAAAGCAAGCTTACATTATAGAAGAGGCAGGCAGGCTAACAAACAAACAAAGAATTAAATGAGTCAATTATTATAAGAGAATTTTATCTAGATGGCAGTTTGGCACATAGGAACTCCCATATCAGGGAATCATTTGCCTTTGAGCTGGTATTTGAGCTGAGGCTGGAAGGATTTAACAGTTTGTCAGGAGAACACTTAAGAGATGGTATTCCAGTTAGAGAACAGAGTTTGTGAGATGGAGTGAATGCCTGAGTTAGCAGAAACTACAAATATTTGAGTTTTTCCAGAGGATCACTTATGATTTAATAAGCATGTTAGGTCCTGAGTAACTTATTACATTTGGCTACAGCAACCAAATCATGTTTCTAAACTTAAAAGCAATCATTCAGCCCCTAAACCATCATGGCCACCAGCAGAATGTATTCTGTGTAACCTTGCTTGGGCATCAGCTGGTGACTATAGATAAATCTCCTTTGGGTTTCTTGCCAACTGCTGCAAACACCCACATTATAAAATAGCTGATAAAGAAACAGGACCTCTCTCTTAAATAAAAATTGCACTCTTCTATTAAAAGTATCTGCTAAAAATATATTGACTGGAAAAATCAAAACTGATTTTTATATTGTTTTCAGGCAAGGAAGGCAATAATAATCCACTAGATTTTTATTCCGATTGTTTAACAAATCTCTCCTCTCTTTCTCTCTCTGTCTCTTCTCTCTCTGCTATACACACACATTTTCTCACTTGCCAGGTTCTGTAGAGACTTTCCAGGGCACAGGAGATTGTGCTTTGTTTATTTATTCACAAAAATGGAAATGACTATGGGCAGTGCTATGTGGTGGTGAAGGGAGGCACCAAGAAACAAGAAATGTTGGCCCTGATTGTTGGCACTGATTCCGAAACACTTGGCTGGGATTAGTACAGATGTGGTTTCATTTAAACCTGAGTGAATTTCAGATATGTCCAGGTAGTATACTACATGTATCATGCATGTCAATTTGTCCTTTTTCTTTCTTTTTTTGCATTACACCATGAAATATTGACATAATAATTTCATAATATAACTTTAAAATTAATTTTGCTAGTAGAAAATAAACATCACTATGACAGTTCAGATGCAAACTAAGTCATTATATGAATAGAAGGGAAAAGGCTGTCAAATTTACCATGATCAGATTATTTCCAAGTTCTTCTGTTGGTCTCCATTTGCTATGTGTTCATTCATTTTGTCATGTGCTCTTACTTTCTAGCAGGTGCCAAAGATTAAGACAAGTTAATGTGAGAAAATCTTAAAATTGAGACAATTCTATCCATTCTTTTCTTTATAACAACTGGGAAATTCCTTCTATTTAATTTGTCTTGGTTGAGCTAGCAGAAAACCAAAGTTCTTTTGTTTCCCAATATTAGAATTATTTCTTACTCATTTTATACCTATATTATTATATTAGAAAATTGCTTTCCAACATATGCAATTAAAGTTTTTAATCATATTAATCCCATTAACCACAATTCCTGGTATATTCTGTTTAACCCAAGTTTTCAGTGAATATTCAGGGTTTTTTTTTTTTTTAATGCTTTTAATTCTGGAGTGGATCACAGAAATGATGCTTATGTTCCCTCCAGAATAACAAGATACACTGAGCCTTATTTAGGGAACATTTTATAACGGGTGTCACTTAGCTAGTTAGATTCCCTCAAGACATCAAACAAAGAAAGGTTTCATCATCAAGAAAGTTCTACCTTACCTTGTTGATATATAATGTGACTGCTTTTAACATGGTCATGGAAAGTGTATATAACATCATACATATATACATATGGAATAAAAGATATTTTGTGATTTCAGATAACCAATTTCTTGTTATTCTTCTCAAAGGAACCAATTTGGAACAGAGCATTATTTCCAGATGAATGCCTCTAAAATATTTTTCTGAATTCACTTTTTTATTCATTCAACCACAATTTACAGAGATTCAGCAATGAATAAGAGAAAGACTGCCTGCTTTCAGGGAACTTACAAACTGGGAGGAAGAAATGCACCTCAAACAATTAAGAATTTATTGTTTCATTTATGAAAGCAGATGTACAAAGGGATTGAAACAAGGCAAATCTGTGTTTAGTGATTCAGTCAGAGGGATCAGTGTGAGGGTTAATCAACTTAAATAGGAAATGGATCCGAGACCTTTCATTTATGCTTTATTTTCTTATATCTTAATTATCAAGTTGACAGCAAACACATGTTTCCTGGAAAGAAAAACTTTGATAAAATTTACAATGAGGGAGAAAAGCATATATTACTCTATCAGATTTATAAGAAAATATTTCCATAATGGCATGATAAGATTATACTTCTTGCCTCTTTTTTCATTTGCCTTTACACCTAACAAGTTTTGATGGCAAATGTGTGTATTAGAAAACTTTTTAAATTCCATTTAATTTGTCAAAAAAGGTTAAGTGACACCTTATTCATTGGATAAATTAAAGAATCAGATGAGTATCTACATATTCCTGACTAAATGAAAGAGAATCAACTAAATCATCTTTATATTATTTTTACACAGCAAGTCTCAAGTATACTGAGTTATGGAAATATTGTCAGTTTGTTATTTAGAATTTACTTTTCTATAAAAATCATATTTTAAATAGATTTTACACATATTCAACCCAAAAAAGTCTAGTGGAGGCTTAATGTGTGTGAATAGTAATGATAAAAATCATATGATTGGTAATATTACTATCATTTTTTGGTGTTATGCTAAGTGTTTGAATACAGCATTATTTTCTCTTTACTACTCTATGAGGGCAGTATTATTATTTCAGTTTTACAGATGAGGAAATTGGAGTTTAGTTAATTCAAATGACTTGGAAGTTAGAGTCAGAATTGGGAACTTATCTCTTTCATAAGACCCCAAATCCATGTCTGTAACCATTTTATTGTACTATATTGTGCTACACAGTAATATTAAAAATGCCAGAAAAAATACATATTACTTATTTTATTTCAACAACAGGAAAGCTAGTACTAGAAGCACGACACACTGCTGACCTAATGTAAATGCTAGGGGCATAATTTACAGTAGGTTATGTGTGACATGTTTAATAAACTGCACTGAAAAAGCAGGTACCCACTGGAGGGTTAAGTTGAGGGAATGAGATATTTCTGGGAAGAGTAAGGAAAAGAAAATAAAGGATAAAAAATCATCCAAGGTGACAAATTAAAAAGAACCTTGGTGAAGAAGATTAGAGGTCTGAAGAGAGATTACTTGTGGCAAAAACAAAAATAAAAATAAATAAAAATAAAACTTAAAAAGTGTGTGTTTTGGTCAGGCAGGATTTAGAAGAGGAGACTCACAGGAATGCCAAGTGATAAAAACTAGAATGATGACTGTCAGAGGCAATGTGGGAAAAGTTAAAAAAAATAACTTATGGGAGTGAGTATAGATACATAAACATATCTTAGAAATGGACAACATGAAAAATAGGGGCACAAAATAGTGTGCAGAAAACCTATACTTTTGAGAAGTATGTGCTATTTTCTCCTGTTATCCCCAATGGGGTTTCTGAAAGTGACTGTAATTCAGGATTCTTGAGCTGAAGTTTGAGCCAGCTCCCATTGCTATACTACTACATTTCATTAAAAGGACTTTGATTGTTTCACAGGATGCACTTCAAGTTATATTCCTGGTCTTTAACATAGTGTTAACATGAGACGAACGCATGGTGATCTATATCTATGCATTATATACTGTATTACCCATAATCTGAGAATACTTTTCTTTTACAACTTCTCTGACTGAAATGAAAGACAAATCAAAATAGATTAGTTTCCCTAGGACTGGGAGTGGGGGAGGATGAGAGGACAGTGACTGATTGCTATTTGGTCAAAGGTTTCTTTTTAAGAGTGATGAAAATCTAAGAGTATGGTGATGATCACACACACACACACACAAAAAAAAACTCAGGAAACAAACTAAAAACCATTGAATGATAACTTTAATCGGGTGAACTTTGTGGTATGTAAATTGTATCTCAATAAAGCTACATTAAAAAAAAAGAAAAATAAGCAATTCTAAATGTTTCAGGTCAAATGGTAATGAATTGAAAACTTAAAACATTCATCTGTTGGTGAATGAATTTGCCTTTTCAAAAGGCTCCTGAGCTCATGACTCTAGGGAGAATATAATTAATGTTAATGGAAAAAAATTCTAAAAAATATAACTGTAATTGTTCAAAAAGCTCTTCAGTACTTCTCTGCTCTCAAACAGTCTTGAAATAATTGTCTCAAAGTATGACTATAATCTACTTTCATGTAATTTTCTCTTACCATAGCAGAAAAATGAAGAGCAAAAGTCTCAACAGGGAAATTTTCCAGTATGATTACACTTGACCTAGTATTATGGATTTGAGTTTTCTGATTGATTTTTCACCCAATTAATTGTTTTTATAAATATTCATACAGAAGTTTTACAACCTATTCCCTTCATTCAATACCTACTAGGCTGTCAGCCTTGCGTATAAAATAAGAGGTCTTATTACTGTCCATCATGGAACTTATGAAATAGAAAAAGAAGGCATAGAAAAGGTAAATATTTAAGCAACTAGATGATTAAACACAAAATTTCATACCTAAATCTGACCTGTAAACATATAATTTCATCTCCCAGTTTGACCTCTTTTATTCTAAATATTAATTTGTGATATACACACATATCTGGTAATACATATTTTCTTTGTAAACTGTTTTGTAAGTTGAAATTTTTGTGTAGAGAAAAGTTGGTTAAATGATTCATTGATCAGGTTGAAGAAAATAGAAACCATGTTACCAGACTCTCAAGCCTCCTTAAATTAAATAACAATAAATTGTATTTGCAATGGACACTCAATATATTATCAGAAGGAAAAACAGATGAAACTACATTTCGTGAAACTTAATATTCAATTTGTCTGTGCTTAGGCAGTACCGTGCAGCACTAAGACTTTGGAGAAAGGCAGCCTGGGCATAAATCCAAGAACTTCCATGTATTATCTGCACAACCTCAGATAAACTACTCGTTTCCCTTAGCCTCATTTCTCTTATGAGGATAATAATTTTACCTGAACGTTCTGTTGTGGTAATTGAATGAAATATTGTATAAAGCATTTACCACATATGGTACATAATGTTTTAAATGTTTGTTATATGTAGAATGTGATTTGAAATTCAAATTTATCTAACATATATTTGTGATAGAGACAAAAATTTCTATTGATTAGCACAAACTGTTTCAGACCTAAAATTAAATCCTGACTTTCAGATATTCCATGGAATATAGAGTTTCCTTTTTAGAACCACAGTATTAAAATGGAGTCTTACATACATTACCAGATTTTAAGAGAAGTAAGCCTTTACTCCCTGAAGTACTTTCCAGGATTATATTTGCTTGATAAATTCTATAGCAATGAGTGATATAAAATAGCTAAAACTAGAGCTCTGAGAAGTACAGTCTAATTCTTCAAGCAATTGAGTCTAGACTGGACCTGTATCTTCTTATACAAAGTATGGTGAAAGTTATACTCTGCCAGTTCTGGGCCTTAACTTTAAGAAGACTGGCAGCTTCCACTTCCTCTATTTTGCAACTTAATGTGCCATTTTGTGAAGAAACCCAAGCAGTCACCTAGAGAGGCCCATGTGGCAGATAACTGGTGTTCCTAACTGACTATTCCACCAAACCACCAGTCAAAGCCAGACCAACTTTTCATCCTTGTGAGTGAGCTATCTTCAAGTTGGCCCTCAAGTCCCTCCAGTTAGAGCTTCCTAAAGATGCCATGTGGAGCAAGCAAGACTGTTGCCTCCAAGCCGTGAGTGAATTACAGAATCATCAACAAATAAATCATTGTTGTTTTAAGCCACTACATTTTGGGGAAGTTTATAGTGCACCAATAAATACCTAAAACTCCAACCGAGAAAATTAACAATATCTTTAGGTTTAAAAGATATCATGAAGAACCTCTCCTTTCTACTTCATTAAGAACCTGTAAATACCTCTAATTATAGCATTTACAAAATGTTATTGTAATCACTTACCTATATTTATTTTTCATTAATTGACCTGAGTCTTTCCAAGGGGTAATTAATTCTTTCCCCAGACCCTAAAAAAAGTTTCTAATGCCTAATAAATAAGCAATGAATTTATTGAATGAAGAATAAATAAATAAATGTGTAGTTTCATAAAATTGTCTTTGTTATTTAGGAGAGAACAAATAACTGTTAACCTTGATTCCTACAACTTGAAGATATTTATGAATAAGTTGAAATAAAAGTACTTAGTTTGAAAAAAGATCACGTGATGAGAATAAAGAATCAGGACCTTAATTAATTTCTGTGGTACAGATGTTAGAAGAAACTAATAAAACATAAAGAAACAATATGGTCATCCATTTACAATGCTTGGTGTCAGTTTATTTATCTCTTGTAAAAATAAAATACAGTGTGTGTGTGAAAAAAAGAAACAATAGATCTTTTAGAAGAATAAAATTTTATTAGAGCTCTCTTTTCCTAGTGACACCATACAAAATATTTATTTTAAGCAATGAACACCAAATTCCTTGGGATTTCCATAATATGTAAAATAACAACAACAACTAGCACCTTATAATTAGCAGCAAAGAGTCTGTGTACTGAGTTATTATAATGTACAGTCATTTCATTAGGTGCATACCACCGTGGTGTGAAGCGGGAATAATTAGACACCAGATGGTGATATCAACTCGAATAGAGAATGCCTATGCATTATGCATGAGAAGTGACTTTATTGTTGTTTTTATCCATTTGGTACCATTATGCTGCTCTTGGACCTCAATCAGTGTCTCAAAAAAAGTATCTCTTTGGAACTGGAATTTTTCTGTTCTGAACAATTTGTAACATCACTTTGTCATATTCTGATCAGTTATCTCCCTACTCAACTTGCAGAATTTCTAAAAACATATTATTTTCTGGCAGTGCCATAGAACTGAGCTTTTCCATTATCCAGAGCATCTGAGCTTGTTGGATATAATTTTATGTTTCTGCCAGCAGTATAAAGTTTAAGATTAGTATCTTTGAAAATTGAATCTGATGTTTAATGATTGTAGTGTCACATTTCTGGGCTGAGGTACTTTTAAAATGTCATTAGTAGATATGTGATTAATCATTTTATGTCTTTTGACCACTAAAAATATCTTTTATTTTCATTATACATGTAATGAATTTGAAAGTAGAAAAGAACCAGAATATATGGTGATTAGATAGATTTCATTAATGTTATTAATTCTTCAATGGAGAGCTCAACAAAATGGTTGTTTGTCTTGATTCATTTTGGAAGATGGCAGCATTTCAGGAGGTTCCAAGATACTGTATCAGAAACCATATCAGGACATATTGCCTTCTAATCTTCAGCCTCCTAGTAGTTGATTGACTCTATGACCTTTAGCCCTTGAAATTAGGCAGTTGGCCTCAATATATAAGATTTTTAACAAAAGTTCTTAGTAGATTACATAGGTATAACAGGCAAGATTTGACCAGAAAAACAATGGTTAGGGAAAATACAATATATGGGATCAATTATATGGATTTTACCTTGTATTGGTTAGGTACTGGTTAAACAGTTTATGTTTATCTGTTGCTTCAGCCTCTGGTGGTAGGTCTCAGGTCAGCAGGGCAGGCAGATGAGCAGTTAAGAAGGACATGAAGTAGAGGAGAGTAAAGGAAAACTGTAATCCATGAAAAGGACTGGCATTCAGACTGATTCGTCACTGCCTCCAAACCTCCAACTTCAGTGATGCTAGTGACTTGCAGGAGGAGCTGATGCCCTTCATCATGGAGCTACGTTTAGCTCAGGAGTCAGAGGAGCTGAAGGGGGAAATCTGGCAGAAGCTAGAGATATCGCAGGCCCGGCTTCTGCCCACACAGACAAAGTGCTAACATACTGGTAGCAAAGTCTGTAGCCTGCAATAGTGCCTGGGACACTTTTTAATAAAGATCTTTTTTTTAATCTGGAGTAGATTTATATTTATAGAAATGTTATGAAGATAGTATGAAACTTCCTGTTGGGAAAGGCAGTCTCATGTGTACAATCTCTGTACTCACTCAGCCACGTTAGGTTAGGCCGTTAGCCTTGATCTTCCTTACCATGAGGTAAAGAGCCCAAGATCTGTTTCAAGCTCAATGAGGGTTCTGTTGTTCTGCTTAGGAGTGTATGTCAGTGGCCTTCAGGCACGTCCCTAGCTTTCATTATTTGGCAGGGATAGGGTCAGGATTCTTCTGAGGCAGCACTAGAGGGGTACATGTAGGCCAGTTACCTAGTATGGGCTGCCAGGTGCACCTGCTGGCCATGAGGGACTGACACACACTGTTGGAACTGATTTTGTTCTGTCTCTTCACCATGTGACTAAAAGCCTTGTCCCATCCAGTGCTTGGCTGTGTGGTGCTTTTCTTGGTGACTCAGATGCCAAGATGCTGTGCACAGAAGTGTTTGGACTTCCGTTCCTGGTGTCTGGCCTTGTGATGATCTTTGCTATCCTCCATGTATCAATAATTGGCTTCCTTTCCGGGCATTGGTTACCATGCACTGTGTTCTGCTCAACAGTTCCTGTATAACAGTTCCCATATAGCTCACGCCCAGTTTTCTCTATTGTTAACATCTTACATTACTATGTTATATTTGTCACAATTAATAAACTAATATTAGTATATTATTAGGTAAAGCCCATTTTAAGATTTTCTTAGTTTTTACCTAATTTTTTTTTCTATTTCAAGATCTCATGCAGGACACCAAACTACATTTAGTTACCTTGTCTCCTTAAGGTCTTCTTGGCTATAACGGTTATAATAAGACTTGCCTTATTTTTGATGACCTTGACAGTATTGGAAATTGCAGGTCAAATATTTTGTAAAATGCCCCTCAAATGGAATTCGTTTGATATTTTTCTCATAATTAGACAGGAATAAGAAGAACATCTTAAAAATTATCCCTAATCTTACCATCAAAACTTTACTCCCATTAACATTTTGGAGATTACTTTCCTTTACTATTTTGGAATGGTATAATGTGGAAAATTGGCATAATATATTTTGCTCTTTCTGAAATATTACTTTATTAGTTGTTCTCATGCCATTAGGAGGCTTTTAGTTGCTACATTATATTCATACAAGTATGTATCATGTGCTTAAGAGGTAGTTTTTGCTACTGTAACAAAAGTAACCAAAACAGCAATGGTTTAAATAAGATAGACCTTTATTTCTCTTTCATGTAAAAGTCCCAGAGGTAGGTGGTCCAGGATTTCCTGCAGCACCAAAATTATCAGATATCCAAGATTCATATACTTTGTTCCTCTGCCATCCTACTCCAATATCATGGATAAAGATGGTTGTTCCAGCTCATTCTATCAAGTCCACATTACAGCAAGGAGAGGGGAGTAGTAGAGGACTACCTTTCATTGTAAGGGCATAGATGTTGCACATTTATTTTCTGCTTATATCCAATTGGCATGAATACAGTCATGTAACCACCCTAGTAGAAAGACAGGCTTATAGTTACAGTATTTATTCTAGGTGGTCATATATTAATTAACATTTGAGAGTTGCTTTAACAAAAGAAGTAGGAGAGAATGGATCATTAGGCAATATTAACAGTATCAGTATAAATATGTCATCATTTACTCTTGACCATTTAAAAAAATTTTAGCTGCTATTAATGATGCTGTGTTTATCACCCCTAAACAAAATATTTCTAACCACATTTCTAATTACCTAAAAAAGTATCAAGGAAATAAATTATTCTAGGGGTCATAATAAATATTGCTAAATTACTTTCCTGCAATTTGGGGCCAAGTTGACATCCCATTAGCAGTGTATAAGAACATCTACAATATTATTTTAATTCTCAAAATACTTTGGTTAATCTGACACATTAAACATATCTAGTCATTGATTTATTTTGCATTAGTTTAATTATGCAAGAGATTGCACATTACTTTTTTATTTATAAACATTTGATTTGCTCATTGTTCTTCGGAATATTTACGTTGATTTGTAAAATCTCTTATTGTGTAACTTTGGGAATATATACAGTAATATAGAAATATATTGGTTTAACTTTCTGGAAGGCATATTGGCAATATTTATTAGGAACATTACAATATTCATACAGTATGATTCATTATTATTTCCGATTCTAGTGCTTTATTCCATAAAAACCATCAGAAATATGCATGGAACTTTATGTACAGCATTGTTAATAAAATCAGACTGTTGAAAATCCTTATGTTAACAGTAGAAAAATGGATAAATTATAGAGATTAGTGAATATAATAGAAACATGTTCATGATGCAATGCCAAATGAAACTGTGCATTAGAAGTCTCCAAGGGCTTCCCTGGTGGCGCAGTGGTTGAGAGTCCGCCTGCCGATGCAGGGGACAGGGGTTCGTGTCCCGGTCCGGGAAGATCCCACATGCCGCGGAGCGGCTGGGCCCGTGAGCCATGGCCGCTGAGCCTGCGCGTCCGGAGCCCGTGCTCCGCAGCAGGAGAGGCCACAGCAGTGAGAGGCCCATGTACCACACACACACACACAAAAAAGAAGTCTCTAAGAGTGAGATGTACTGTACAGCATTTCATAAACTTACTTTAATACAGAACTCTTTTTCTCCTCGAATATTTTAAGGACCAGTGTTATGTAACACATATTGGTAAATAATAATCTTTATCAAGGTCCTTTAATAAGGTTTGTTATTATAGCACTGGTAATGGAAGAAGGACTCAGAAGGGTTTGAGGAGCTTATACACACAGGAAATTGTTAAAATCTTATTAGCTTCTTTAGTTTAAGTAAAACCTCAAGGCTGTATTTCATAGTCATGGATATACTACCATGCTTTCCCTTCATTTAGTCCTTTGCAACATATTTATATTTTGAGTTCCTATAGTAGAGATATTTAAGTCCTCTCCTATCTAGTTCAGAATCACCTGTCCATTTTCTGCTTCGAAGAATGAAACATAAAAGGACAAAATTTCTCTTCTGGGGTAACATTAGTAACTTTATTCTTCTGAAGGTAACTTTAGAGATTGTGCCTTCAAATGCTTATCTACCAGATACATTTAGGAAATTGGAAACATTGAAGAAACTGCCAGATTTTAAGTTTAAGACACAATCCACAATGCTTCCTGTTTTGGGGTTATAAAAAAAATTGGTGCTTTTAAATTATTTTTTCACTTTTACAATCATGTTATTGAATGCTGCTAACGTTGAATAGTTAATATAATTTCCCTTATAAATTTTTTATTCATATTTGTGGACTTTATTTGAAAGAGCTAAAATATCAAGTCTAACAAAATTTAGAAGAATGTAGTGCAAATCTATGCTTAATGGCAAGAAGATGTGAATTCCTATTGCCTAAGTACTCTTTTTCATGGAGGAAGCTACTGCCCAGAAAATATAGAAACCAGAGAAATTCTTAGTGACCTAATATTTCACATTTGATATCTGATATATGTTATTTTCTAACTTTCATAATCAATTACCTGGGTTAAAATGCTCTGCAAAATTTCAAAAACGTGTGTGTGCATGTATGTATGTAAGTATTCAGATTTACAGATGTAGGAAAAAGGAGATTTCTCTTGGTCCTAGTAGTCAACCAACTGTTCCTATGTAAATATTAAATTGCTTTATAGAATCTATAATCTGTATCCAGAAGAATAAATTATGTTATTAAAGATAAATATTTAAAAGAAATAAATTAGCATCTCTAGTATCATCTTCTAATAATTGCAAAGTTCCTTATAACTACCTTCATGAAATGCCTACCTGAAATTAATGATATTAGTAACAATTATAGTTATATATATTTAAAATGATAGTATTCCATTTTATACTTTGATTTATTCAAACTGAAACCTGCAACTCATAGTATGATTTCCATTTATGAAAAAAAAAAGAAAACGCCTTTTTTTAGTTAACACAAAATGTGGATTTTAGATAAATTAATCAAATGATTTTTTTCAAAATATTCCAATCTTCAAATTAATGAGCTTTCACAATAGTAATATTCAGGAAGCGAGAAATTTCTCCAGAGAATAAAACCACAAAGTGTATTTATCTGTAGGAGACCATTTATTGTCCATTTACTTATGCACCTGTGAGCTTATATTTCGCATGGTGGAATAATTTGCAGCATAATTGCTAAATGTTCACTTAAGAGGGAAATAGTGTATATATAAAAACATGGTCCACAGAATACCCTCAAGGGCACCCTTGACTATTTTTTCTGAACAGCTATTTGATGTATCTATAACTTATCAGAACACATATTTTCTGTCTGGTATTTTACCTTTGTCATTTTTATCCTATATCTTGTATCATTATAATTCATTGCCCCCAACACACACACACACACTCACACACACAAGAACCTTTGTGTTTTTTCTGTGCCAATTCAATACTCAATTGGAAATCTTTTTAAATTTCATATAAATACCACCTACTTTTCTATTATTATGTGAAATGTTTAAAAATTATTTTTCTTCAAAATGTCTGTATAATCAAAAATAAAATAATCAGCTGAGTTTCCTTGACTGTTATTTTTATGATCAAATGAGGTTTTTATTATTATGAAGGGCTGTGATACATCTGAACACCCACTTAGTATGCCAGCTTGGTGTGCTCTTAATGTGCTCTGCTCATTTGTATTCCTTTTTAAATAAAAAATGGTGATGAGACCTAACACAGCTGAGAGTAAGATAAATTTTCAATTGGCTTCTTTACTCTTACATGTTATTCTAAAAAGAGCATAATACTAAGATCACATTTTTCTGAAATGCACTCCTAAACCCTAAACCCTCCAACTTCTCCCAGACTCTTATCTCTCTGCAAAATAATTTACAGTGAGAATGGTGGCGGTAAATCCATAGCAGTAAAGGAATCTCTGCAGTGATTTGTGGAGTACCTTTGACTTTGTATGAAGAAATCCGAAGGATATTCCTGAAACTGGAATTTTGAAACTGAGAGCATTAAACACAGTTTAGAACCGAACCGAAGGAAAAAAAAAAAAGTGACCTAGTTAATTCTTAGGGATTTTCATGTATTTTATAAATGTTAAATGGATATGGTTGAGGGTAAAATATGGGGAGACAATAATACTGGCTTGATTTTAAGTGGTTCAAGATTTTGCTTTTCTTATACATATATTATATATTTTTATATATTTGTTTTGTTTATTACAGAAAGTTGAATCCCTGTTTACATTTTGGTTGTAGTTCTTCCTGAGAATTTCTTTCTACCCACCTTCCAGTTTTAAATGTCCTGGTGCCCATGAACTGTAGGTGGGAATCAGTCACCTCCAGAATTTTACCCAATACAGCATAATCACACAAGCTTTGGTCAATGTAGAGTTAACTTATATTATGTGTGAACATTTCTAACAAGAGAATATTTACTAACTTTGATTGAACCCCATTATTCTTTAAATTCCTATGATTTAAGTTATTAAAATTTAAATGATGTGTAAATAATTGGACTGATGATCAGACAAAACTAAGGCTTGCTGAACAAACATATATGCTGGAGAATGGAAATAGAGGTGGATTAAAACAGAAAGAACACATAACAAAATAGATGATATTCATTCCAGTCAGATGATATGAAAAGGATTTGATGGATAATGTATTTCAAGTCAAAGAGTTGTATAAAGCAATCTAAGTCAGAGTTACAGGGTATGAGTAGATGGAGCCCTGAATAAACTGGATTTCTTTTGTTGAAACTCATGCAGTAAACTGCAGCTTTAAGGAGCCATGAGACTTTAGAAAAATGCATTTTTATCTCATGATAGAGTCAAGCAAGTTTTGTTATATTTTATGATCGAACATCCCTTTTTATGGTGATTTTGTGTACTTTAACTGGAACTTTTATTAAACAGTTAAGAGTGTTTGCCTCTGAGATAAAAGTATCTCCAACCCATACTACCATTTTTTAAATAATTGCAAATTTACAAATTACTATATAAATTGTAAAAAAAAAATCTAAACAAGATGATTATCTCATAAAAATGACGATATTCCTGATATGCCAGATTACAGATATATAAAGTTAGGTTGAGTCATCTTTACCTAGTGATAGAAAAATGGTAGGTAGTATTTTAAAAGAAAAAAAAAAATGGAGTATCTACCTATTTGATTTAAAGGAAATTATAATTCATGAAGCTTTTTATAGATATTTTCTGATATGGTATTATTTTGAAACAGTTTGTTATTGCTTTTGGTGTGTGTGGGGGTATTGTTTTTTCACTTGTATTTGTTTTGCCCACGTGATATTTTCCAGAATAATGATAGGTTTGAATTCTCATCACAGCCATACTTTGTTTAAACACTTCTAAGTGTGAAGCACTTGCAGTGCTAAATAATAATGGGGTTGTTTAGTAAGCTTAACATTAGTTAGAACTTTCTGTTTACATTGCCTAAGTTTTAAGAGTATTCAAATGAAAAAAAATAAAGATAGTCCTACCAGATGTCCTTATTATTCAGAAAGTTATATACTATATGTAATTTGCTGGTAGTGTGCTTAACAAAAAAAAAAAAAAAAAGAAGGGGATTAGGTCATTAGCAGTAGTTTAGCCACTGATCTAAAGAAAGCCATTCTAATTTTGTAGTAAATCTCAGAGGCTTTACTAAACTGAGAATACTTCGTGTAGCGCTGATACCATAATTATAATAGAATATTGTCAGAAATTCACCAGATTCAACTGTTTCTTTTTTATATAAGAAAAAGAGCAATTTAATGTATATTTAAATGATAGAAACACTGACAATTCTACAAAATTTGAAACCAAAGAGGCTTTTTTTTCAAATTGTGGCATACGAAAGCAGATTATTTTTTTAAATCCAATCACATCTCAAAAGAACCTATTTGCTCTTTAGAAAAAAAATGTAGGGCATTTCAAGAAAATATTTGCCATCATGGGAAATGAAGCAGAAACCAAAGGAAAAAACCCACTTTCTACATATTTTTCCCAGCTGATTTTTCTTTTCACTCTAACCTATTTAATAACATCATGCAAAATGTAAAAAAATATTTTCTATCAATTATTACTTAGTAGCCATAACTTTCATAAGTCAATTTTACTTTGTTGGGTTTTCTTCAAAACTCTAGCCTTGAAGCATTGATAACTGATGTTGCCTCTGTGGTTGCAACATATTAAGAGGCCCCTCGCCTAGAGAATAAAATCCATATTATTCGATATGTAATCCAAGCCTTCCCAAAGACCCCCTTCTGCCAACATCTCTAAAGTTCTTTTCCACTGTGCCTAGTGGATCTTAGGGAGGAACTAGGAACCTCCATAATTTTACAGATGGGAAGCATGGCATCCAGAGAATGACTTGAACAATGAAACATGTTTAATTACTGGAAAAGCCTGTAAGTAGACCTTAAGTATTCTGGAGACAAGTCTAGCTCTTTATCAGTGCAAAACCCTGACTCATTTAAGTAAGAAAAAAAAGCGATGAAAACAATTACCCTTTTATTGCTGGACTTAAAATCAAATATTTGGAAGAAAAAACCAAAATAAAATCTTAATTAGTTTTCAGAAAATCTATTTGGATTGGGCTATCAAATTCTAACTGTTTTCTTTTAGAAGGTGATAATTTCTATGAAGTGTTATTTTTTATGATTCATAATCAACAGTTCAGTAGAAACACAGCTTACATTATTAAAGCTCGTGTATGGAACAGTTGCCTACCTATGAATCATGAATCATGTTACTATAGCAGTCAGTATTTTAGTTTACACCAATACTATTATGAATTTTTTCTGACTTACTATAACTTCTGGAATTTCCATTAAAAAAATTTCTTCCACCTCTGGGGTGGCTCACTCCCCTTTCCCTCTAAAAATGATCCTTTTATCTGAAAGTACCAATGCATTCCATAGAGTTGCTAAGAATTTGCAATGTGTAGGGAATGTGAACACCTCCTTTGAGGTGTTTTTTATATACACATTGTTCTTACAGCTTGATAGCCTTTTATTGAGAGCTGTTTACATTACTTTTTCTTACTTTTAACTGCATGGCAAAATATATTTTTGCAAAACCCGAAAACTAACGGGATGAAATACAATTACAAGTTTACCATGCTAGATAGAGAGGCAGACTATGTAGATGAATGTCATTTAGCATTAAGTGACACTAAGTTTCAGTGTACTGTTCACAGAGAGATGGATGACAATTCAGATTGTTATACAGATGCTTAACTCAGTGGTATGCATTATAATATTGATGATGCCATCTGATTTGCACAGATCAGTATGCCATACCAATAGAGATATTATGTGTAGAGGGTTGCAAGTCAAAATTGGTTTCTTTTTCCTATTCTTCGCTACCTGACAATCTTGACTTCAAGACTCATTCATTATGGCAAACACATTTCTAGCAGTTTGAACCTTGGAATTTCACTTGAGTAGGAAAGTGCTTGAGTTTGTAGGGCTAATTTGAATAGCCTAAATCTTTTGGATGTTTAATAATTTTTAAAAATTAAGAAATAGTATTATGGTTTATAGCCCAAATTGTACTTGACTATACAACCAAAGACTTACTAGTAGTAGTCTTTGCATACATTATAGTAAACTCAGCCTACATTGATTGCATCCTCCAGCCTTTCTCCACATGGGTCTTGGAAACACTGTACAGCAGTGCATATTCCCAAACAAAATGGGAAAGAACATCTGCTGAAGGGTTTATGTAATTTTCCAGTCAATTTGTTCTGTCAAGAAGATAAAGCATTTCATTCCTTTGAAGAAGCCGGTATCATTGGGTAGAATGGAGGTGGAGCTTAAAAGACTGTACAAATTGATGACAACATCTCTAAATTTAAAATAATTTTTCTGTCACAGGAGGATGCTAATGCTGCTTTAATCTTTTATTAAATTTCTCCTAATTCTATTCTGAGTATTTCTGATACAGAAGTACATTATTTTTCAAGAACATGTATGATTTCCTGACACTTCAAAAACTGCTTGGTAAGGCAGTTTAAAGAGATTAACTGAGTCTATGCAAAATTGTTACTGTAGACAATGTCTATTTTATTGATCAGACAACAAAAAATTTCTACTTTTGAGTCAACTTACAAGTATTTATGTTAGCATAAATGCTTTTCAAAAAGAAAACAATTATTATTAGATATTACTAAAACAATTATTATTAGGAAAGTTATTAAATTAGCAGAATGAAAAGATATATGATATTATTTTGATATCTTTAAGTCTTCACAAATAACATGAGAATACTTTACAATTATCATAAATAATAGTAAGGAAGAGAAATTATGTTCACTTCCATAATTTTTATCTGTTCTTTTTAACAAGCATGTTACTCTTACAGGGTAGAGGAGAGAGAAAGATGATAAAGGATGGTTGCTATTGGAATAAGTTTTTCCTCTTATTAGCATAAAGACTTTATGTAGAACATTAAGAGAAGATCAATTTCCACCTGGGAAAAAACTTTACTGCAGCCATTCCCCTTGTAGAAATTAACATTTCATTAAGAGACATCTAAAGAAGCATGCTATGTGTTACATTTTTTTAGTCAGCATAGACCTAGAACTTATGAGACATAGCTTCCTATTTTCTTAAAGTTTTATATTTATTCTAAGAACATATAGTTTTCCAATTATCTTGAAAGTTTCATGGGTGCCTTTTGGACAGGTGTTAATGCTACTTGATAAGTAATGAAGCTTGAAGTAACGATAAATATTAGAACTATTAGAAATGTTTAATATTGTGACATTGGAATGCCACAAACCTATTCTAGAAAATGCAACATTTCTGATTTTCAAACATGTCCACAATATTTGTATTAACTTCTTTAAGTTTTCATTATTCCCTTTACTTATATAAAACTCAGGGCTTTAGTTATGCATAAAATAATTTCCTGCTTCAAAAAATATGGTTTAGCATTGTCAAGAATAATAGAACAAGTATTTACTGAAATTGACTAGAATTGGGAAGAACTCTAATTCCCTGTGTGAGTCTTGCTCTACAATGACAGATATATGCATTAAGAGCTGCCCTTCCTATGACAATTAAAATTTCTAGGAAAGGGAGCATATTTATCAGTCTGTGGAGTGTTAATCAGATGAGCTGAGTGGCAGGAAGGTGTGCCCTCCTAAGTGACTGATGCAAGCTGTGGTGGAACCCCTAATGCCCTTGCCAGTCATCTGGAAAAAAATCACCAATCAAAAACTGGTCTTCACTGTGACACATACACAATAAAACACGTCAAAGGCAAGGAACAAAATAGGTATTTTCGGTAAATTAGGGAAGTAAAGTTACGGGGAGAAGAACAAAGCTATTTAATCCCTCCATTAAAATATTCAGGACATAGTATTATTCATCACTTTCATGCTCTCGTTCCTCTAATATGTCAAAGCCACTCTCTTAATGCAGTGCTTCACAAACTTCAGTTAGTCATATATCAGCTTCATGATTTATGTCACATTTAAGCATTACATATAGTTGTAAGTCATATTTTTGCTTAAATAATAAAATAAATTTTATATCATTATTATAGATGAAATTTCAGTATCACTTTACATTATAGCAAAGCAAATAGTTTATTTTTTTCTAATATATTTATACATCATGAATTTCAAAATAGACATGTTCAACATGTAGATTCTGAAGTAAACTCACAGGCCATAACGTGGAAGTCATTACCCTTAGGCTCCATAATAAGGCAGGAAGCCTTTTTTTTTGGCAGTCAGTATTAAAACACGTTTCCTCAAATCCATTAACCTTACAATCTTAGGCTAGTTAAACCTACACTTATTTACAGGTACAAGAATCCGACATGATAATGACAATCATTAAAGGGAAGCATTACCCAACTCTTTATTTAAATTGGATGTTCCCTACATCACACACATACACACAAAACCACACTTATGTGCACACACATATACACACATACATACTTGAACACAAATGGCACAAATATGATCCAGCCACCCAAGACGACTCTGTAGCCACTCCCAGTCCTCAACCACTTGCCATGACTCATTTGTGGCACCACATCTTGTCTTACTTTGAACCTCTCCACCTAAATTTTCCCATCTACAGTTAGAACTGTTCCTAGCTAAATTCCTGGCTCAATCTCAGATCTTTATTCAATTTCTTTCTTGCTTTATTATCATAGAAAACCCTTTGCTAAAATAGTCTTGTTTCAGTGTTGCTTCTAGAATATACAGTTTCAGTAGAGTCCATTGTATGATACCTGTGCTATATTTCCCTCACATTCTGTAAGCAAGATCAGAGTTCTGGAGAATGGGGAAGAGAAGGAAAAAGGGAAGAAATTGGGAAAAGCATTTAAATATAGGCCATAGAAGAGTAACATGAATGTCTCTGCTTTAATAACATTTCTAATAATGTTTAGCATTACAAAGTAGTTCATTTCATGAAGCATAAAGAAAGAATTAGAAATAAGTAAGCATCCTAATAATCATTGCTAACATTTATTGAATTCTGTGCTACTCATAATTAACAATTTTAAAAATTAATTTCCACAAGAACTCCATGAATTTGGTTCTATAATTATATCCATTTTACAGAAGAAGGTAAAGCACAGAAAAGTAACATATTCATGGTCCTATCAATAGTAAATAATCAAATTTAGAGAGAGAGTCTGTTATCAGAGCCTGAAATTTTTAGTTTTCTACATTCTATAATCAATTAGCAAGAAATAAACATATCTATTTTCATCCTTTACCTAAAATAAAAGTATATCTACATTAAGATCTCAAAGAATTCAAATCATACTAAAATACTATATGTTACATAAATTATTTTGCAAACTATTTTTAATTTAATCATTTATCATAAACATTTTTACAAGAAATTAAATGTTTGTTTTATGGACTAAATAACATTCTGTAAGGATTTATAGCGGAGTTCCCCAGATTTTCTCAGTTTATGGGGCTATTAGTGTCTCAATATTTGTTTTTCACAGCACTTCTAGGAAAAATGATTTTATTTATTAAGAAGAGGAACAAACAGCTTAATCAGTGTCTGTAACCTAATAGCCTAATGCGATTTTGAAAAAGAATGCACATAAAATAGAGGAAAAATATTTCACTCCTAAATAACCATAACTACTTATAAATGGGATGTCTGTACCTGCTGGGCACTGCCTACTCCTCAAACCTTGGAAATAGATTGGATATCACAACATCATTTCTTTTTTCGCATTAATTTTCACAGAGTACTTTCTTTTCTCCCTGGGACTGCCAAAAAAAACAGCTTTGTGAAGATATGTCATCACTGAAAGAATTGTAATCCATTCTAATGTTGAAACTATGAACTACATGAAACTAATGAAGCATACAATATCTGATAGCTGTCACATATTGTGCTTCTCCCTAACATTTAAAATGTCCCTTGGACCCCTTTGGGGTTCACTACAGCACCCTGAGATGTACAGTTTGGAAACCACAGGCTTATGTTGAAATAACCATCACTGATATGCTCATGATTTTTATTTTGTAACTTACACAAGGTTCAGGAGATAGTTCATCCTTGTTCTGTGTAACCTCAGCTGAGGAGGCTCAACTGAAACTGTTGGGTCTACTTGAAGATGACTTACTCTCTTGGCTAGGAAGTTGGTTCTGGCTTTAACTTAGAGATTGGGAGGTTTGCTTAGGCGGAGACTGCAGTAGTCTGCCACATGCACTATTCCATGAGACTGCATGATGGCTATATTCCAAAAGACAGGAAGTGAAAGCTCCTTAAAGAGTAGCCCAGAACTGGCACATTATTTCCATCATATTCTGTTGGTCACAGAAGATACACGTGAAATCTAGAATCAATGAAATGAGGAATTACACTGCACTTCTCAGCAGGGAGAGACAAATTTTTGACCATCTTTAATCCACTATAGTTGGTATGAAATGTATCAAGCATATGATCCTGGCAATACTTTAGGGAGGAATGTAAAAGCTTACTTAATTTAATATGCAGAGGATTGTATGTAAAACTCCATTTTAGTAGTAAGATCCTGAAAATACTATAGAGTATTTGAGAGTTGGTGTTTGATTCCAGGTTTTCTGAAAGAGTTTGTGTTCATCAATGTAAATGTTTAACCCATTATCTGTTTTTAAACAATTAGATTACCACTTGTACTAGTAAGGATTCTCCAGAGAAACAGAAGCAATAGGCTATATATATATAATCATGGAAAATAAATGAAGAGATTATTTATAAGGAATTGGCTCATACAATTATAGAGGCTAAGCCCCAAGATCTGCAGTAGGCAAGTTGGAGACCCAGGAGAACTGATGGTGTAATTCCTGTCTGAGTCTGAGTCTGAGTCCAAAGGCAGGGGAGCACTGATGTCCCAGCTCAAAGATAGGCAGAGAGAGTGAATTCTCCTTTACTTAGCCTTGTGTTCTGTGCAGATCTTCAACTAACTAGATGAAACCCACCCTCAACAGGGAGAGCAATATGCTTTACTCAAGTCCACTGATTTAAATTTATTAACTTCATACAGAAACACCCTATGGACACACCCTAAATAATGTTTAACCAAATATCTGGGCACCCCATTGTATAGTCAAGTTGACATAAAATTAACCATCATACCCATTTTTTTTATAATTGAAGATTGCAATGGATATCCTAGTATAGGAGTATTTGTTCTTAGTCTTATTGTTTCTTAGGCTTAATTCCAGGAGAGAAATTGTTCTGTCCTAGGATCTAAAAACTTAAATGTTTTCTAGGCTTTGTTATGTTATCTGTAGCAGTGTGAGTGCCAGTTCCTTCACATAATCACTAACACCTGGATGTTTCCCTTTCACTTTTTAATCTTCATTCCCCCTGTCCAATGAAATACAGGTATTAATACTTGGGATGAATAACTTGAGATTTTCAAGGAAAAAAATACGATTTACGGAAAGAAGCATAAGCCAATATGTTACAGTGAGAAGTATATACCTCTGTTTTTTGTTGTAACAAGAACCATAAATACTATCATTTTCCAGTGCCTGAGTTTTCCTCTTTGTGGTCTGGTTGACCTGTTTCTCTGCCCAAGTTTTACTGTTGTTCTCCTGTCAGTCTTTGACAAAATTCGTTGCTCCACAGTTTTAACCCTGTGTTAGTGGCTATTTAGTATCAGTAATGCTGCTAATACATTTGTAATGGATTTAAGAGTTAAGTTTAAGTGAAACTTTTAACATCTTAATTTAATAAAGCTCCTCTTCCTTCATTTATGCTTTGTGAAGATCTTTCTGTCTTATTTTGTTTTGTTTCATTTTGTTTTTGCAAATAGCATCTCTTCTCTAATGAAAGACTCTTAAGGGAATCTTTGCCCTGAATTGGAATCAACATTATCTCCTATATGTCAGTGACAGACAGGGGTGCATTGTCTGCTCCCTTTGTTGGGGAAAGCAGTTTCTCATCTTATTTCCAAGAAAGTTGACCCTCAATTGGGAAGTGACTTGGTACTTCCGGTATCACATCATTAAACATCTTCCTGGCAGCAAAAGTTTATGAATAATTGCATCTATCTAGTACAAACTAAATTTTATCCAGACTTCACTTATACTAAATGGCATGATTAAACTTGATATATACAAATTAACAAACATAATAGCCAAATCCATGTAGGTACTTCAGGTTTTATCTCAGTTTTCAAGTACTAATATTTAGCTTCATTCTCTTTGACTTAAAATTTGCTCTATGACCTGTGACTTTTTAAAAAAGCAGTTACCTGAATTAAGACTGTCCATTGAAACCATGCCTTTGCTCTTTTATTTTACTAAGATACCATGTAATCATGGCTGCATTTTGCATAGTACAAAAAAGCAATTAAATATTATCTTTGCAAATTCAAATGCCAAAAGATTAAATTATAAAACAGGAAGGATGGTATGACTTATTGTTCTCAACTCCACCCACATTTTGAGCTTCTTTTAATGATTGCCTAACATAATTGCCACCAGATTCATATTTTATTTTTTGCCCTTCTGAAGTTAAGTGAGGCTCCTGTAATTGACTTCTGCATACCTGGGAAAGATGCTTGTCCTCAAGATATCACTTTTTTTTTTTTCTATTTTTAGTCAGCAATTTTTCTACCAGAAATCTTTTAAAAGAATAAGCAAATAGACAGACTTGTCAAATTATTTCTTAGAAATAATTATTTCTTATTATTTTCTCTTTTCTCCATCCAAAGAGGATGGAGACCTAAACGAGGTGTCGTTTTCAAGTATGTATTCCAAAGTCTTTATCAACTAATTCTCCACTTATTCCCAGATTCGATTAATGGAAGGAATACAAGCTAATATTTAAATTCCAGGTTCTATAGACAGAATCTCTCTGGTTCATTCTAATATAATCACATTGTGTGAAAAGCAATTACCTATTATTGTATTTTTATTTATGTGAAAAATTAATTAACTTATGCAAATAAAAAGGAACATAAATATAAAACGTATTTAAGTGAATTTAATTAATTCTCATATGTAAGTAATTTTAGTTCTAGGAATTAACAAATAATACTCCTAACAATGCCTGTATGTATCTGATCACTAAAAAAGGAGATCTTTACACTCAATTTGTCCTTTTCTGTTTGGCTTATTAACCATATCAAGTTAACTTTAACTGCTGTTTCCAGAAGGTCACTTGTCACTCTGTAATCAAATATCCTATTAATTCACTACCAATGCAACATGGATCTATCTCCCAGGAAATGTGACTAAGTTCCAAGTGCTTTTTCTGGAATTAAAATGTGCTATATTGTAAAACCTACCTCAAGAAAAATGAAAAAATTAATTAGTATTAAGAAATTTAACTGTGAGAGAAAAAACGTTAATATACAAATAATTATTGTAATTATTTAAAACTAATAAAGTGACATTTTCTGTTATTGAAAGTGAGTAGCAAATAAATAAATATAATAAATAAAATTTAAAACAAATACTATTTAAATGAGTTAAAACAGTACTAATTTTTAAATTTGTCAACAAAATGTAGGTACTTTATTACTCTTTTGTACTAGGGACTAAACTCTATTGATTTGTTTATTATTAATGCTGGTGTCTATAAATAAGAGTATGAAGTGATTTGTCAAAAATTATAAGTTCTAAAAAGACAGTGTGGCATCCATATACCAGGACATATGCTAAAGTGGTTAAAAGGGAGTTAGCATTACATAGTAAAAATTACAAAAACATTAGAGAAGAGACTGTAACTTCAAATCCCTTTTTACCCCTAACCAGCTCTTGATCATTATCATTCATGTAACCTTGCTGAAAGTCAGTTTCTTCAATAGTAAAATGGATATAATAATTGTTATCTTGAAGGATTGATAGAAGGATAAAATATAGAATGCATATAAAGTGCTTAGCACCATGTTTGGCTCATGTCTGGGAGTCAATTCAGGATAATAGTAATTATTATTAGTAATGATGAAAAAGAATACATATAATAGAGAAATATAGGTTGAGATGGCAGATAGTTAACAGAGCCTGGGGTCTGCTCCTATTCAAATACGTATAAAAATATACAAAAAGAGTCTCAATGAAACAGGAATAAAGGATGAGAGACAACCATATTACTAGAAGCAATGAGGAACTTTATGCAATAGAGAAAAAGTGAACTAATAAAGTCATGGCTAACATAAAGTTTGTAAAACAATGTCACCAAAAAAAAAAAAATGAAAGTGGAAAATCAAGGTCAAACTTACTTCTACTTTCAGAGCCAGTATTGAGCTGTATAAGATATTACCAACCAGTGTGTTCAAACACCCTTCCATCACAGACATGTTTTCCAAGGTAACCACGGTTGTGATCCTTCTCTCACTTCTCTTGCCAGTGACAACTTTGCTATATCAATGTAAAGAATATGTAGATTGCCTATTTAATTCCTTCTTTGAAAGAGAGGAGTAAAGCTATTCAACAGCCAAGTTTAGAAGCAAAAGCTATTAATATACTTGGTATTGTTGCTCTTATAATTTTCCTAAGAAGTGATGTGGGAAATAATCTCACAGATGATGTGGGCAGAGATACTTTCTATGATTAACTTTGCTTGAATCATGTGCTTGTTCTTTGCCCAGTCATTGAGCAACACTGAGGAAGTATTCTGATTTTGTAGGCTGGCTGATAATTAGGATTTTTGAAGATAACGTCAACTCCAACTAAATCTGTTTGCCAAAATCTTTATCGTAAATAGAGGTTCTTTTGCCAGAAGTAACTAAAAGTGCTGAGCAGGTAAAAAGAAGATTTCAGTACAAGAATTAAATAAATGTCCACTGTGTTTAGCAATGTGGAGGTTATTGGTGACCTTGGAGTCAATAGATTTGAGGAAATGAAAGCACAAGGGACAGTAGGGAAATAAAGACAGGTTGAATAAGAGGTAAAGAGACCAGGTAGTAGCTATGAGAAAAGAGGGATGAGCGGTTTTTCTAATGAAAAAAGGCTTAAGCTAGTTTAAAAGTTAATGGAAAGGATCTATTTGAGAGCAAGTGGCTGAAGGGTAAGAGCCAGAGGAGAGATTGGTCCTCAGTAGGGGAAGAGAGAGTTCCTCTATTTTAGTAGGAAAGAACAGGATGGGTGCCGATGTGGGTAAGTTTGCATGTTGATAGATCTGATGGCTACTGTTGTCATTGAGAAGTATAAGGCAAGATGAAGGGAAATGCAGTGGGTTGTTCAGATGCTTGAGGGAATTGGAGCTGGTTTGAAATGGTTATGATTGATGGTAAATATATGAATTATGCAGAAAATCATAACAATTGCTAGGGATGAGCTGAGGTTGATCATTGAGACTTTAAAGGGTTACAGTGTATGCATCCTTGTTGTGTGACTTTCTTCAGTAGGGTTGACTTCTCTTGATACAAGCAAAAATAAATACTGAAACAAAAGAATTGCATTCACCTAGGGTTAGACTTGCTGTTGAGGCAACAAAAGGAGAGGGTCAGTGAAGTTTGTGTGTTGTGAGAATGTTGGAATAATAAAAGTAGGATGTTAAGGTGGAGGAGAAAGGATCAGTAGCTAGGGATGCAAGGGGAGTGTGCATATCTTTTATTATTAATGGGAGAAAACAAGGTGGAGAGATCCTAGTCCAATCTAGCATAAGACCAGAAATGAAATAATGAAATAAGTAAGTATAAAATCAAATTGAAAATAAAATGAGATGCACTGATTATTTCAGTTAAGGCTATTTTAGTTATGATAATAAGGCGATAAATTGGATAAAATAAACTAGAAGAAATTGAAAAAGGAAAAGTTGAAATGTTCATGAAGTGTATTCAAAAATAGTTTAATTTTTGCGTATATTCAGATTAAATCAATGAAATGCTGTTTTATGACCCATAAGCTGGTAAAAGAATGAAATATAATATCCAGTGTTGGCAAATGAGGTCTTTAAATGAGCCCTTTCATATATTTGAAGTGGGAATAAATGGCTACATTTCAAGAGAACAATTTGCAATATGTATAAGGACTTAGATATGATCAGACCTTGACCAAAATACTGAATATCTAAAAATATGTGTTGAAGGATTTTGCAAGCCTATATTAATAAAGATACCAATAAAATTTTACTTATAAAACCCAAACATTGTCACATGTTGTAGAAGGTTATTTTATAAAATAAGAAAACATTGAAAATAAATTATCACAAATTGAATAGAAAAGAAGGTAATAGTTGTCACTGTCTTATAAGATTGTAAGTACTTCATTTTTCCTTCTGTATTTCAGTATTCTTTAATTTTTTATATTTTGATATAGTATTTTCATAAAGAGAAAGAATTGAAAGTGTCCTAGAATCATAAGAGAGGGTAGTTAATATTTAATTTTAATATATAGAGTAAAAGGACATTTGTTATAGCATGTATATTAAGATATGGGGGGAAAGCATATTATAATTGCCACAGAACAAAAAAATTCTGCTATATGCTGTTTAAGAAATACACAGTCACACAACAGTAGAAGAATACACATTATTCTCAAATGCACACAGATCATAATCCAGTATAGAACAAATGTTAGGTCACAAAACAAGTCTCAGTAAATTTAAGAAGATCAGAATCATACCAAGGATCTTTTCTGACCACAATGGAATGAAACCAGAAATCAATAATAGCAAGAAAACAGGAAAATTCACAAATATGTGGAAACTAGCTAACACACTCTTGAACAAAGCTCTGGCTCAGAGAGGAAATCAGAGGAACATTTTAAAAATATCTCAAGAAATGAAAGTGAAAGAAAAACTTACCATCCTTATGGAACGCAGCAAAGGCAGAGAACCAAGTTTATAGTGATAAATGTTTACATTAAAAATAAAGATCTCCAATAAACAATCTAACTTTACACCTCAAGGAAAAAGAAGAAAAAACTAAAGCCAAAGTTAATAAAAGGAAGGAAATAGTATAGATTAGAGTAGAAATAAATACAGAATAGAAAAACAAATGAAAAAAATCAACAAAGCTAAGTTAGTTTTTTGAGGAAATAAATAAAATCAACAAATCCATAACTAGACTAAGGAAGAAAAAAGAGACTCAGTCAGAAATGGAAAAGGAGGTATTACAGCACATTTCTCAGAAATAAAAAGGATCATAAGGAGCAATTATCAATAATATGCAAATTGGCTAATCTAGAAGAAATTGATAAATTCCTAGAAATGTACAACCTACCAAGACTGAATCAAGAAGAAATAGAAAATCTGAATTGACCAATAATAAATAAGGAGATTAAAGTAGTTATCAAAACCTCCCAAGGAAGAAAAGCCCAGGACCAGATGGCTTCAAGGCTGAGTTCTACCATTCAAAGAAGAATTAATACCAATGTTCTTGAATTCTTTCAAAAAATAGAGGGATTAATCCAAATTCATGAGACCAGCATCACCCTGATACCAAAGCCAGACAAAAATACTGCAAGAAAGGAAAGTTAAGGTCAAATCCTTGTTGAACATAGATGCAAAAATTCTCAATAAAATATTTACAAACAAAATTCAACAACACATTAAAAAAATTACATACCAAGGTGGGTTTAACATACACAAATCAATCAGTGAGATACAGTACATTAACAGAATGAAAGATAAAATCCACACCATCATCTCAATAGATGCAGAAAAGGCATCCATTTGTTGTTGACAAAACAACATCCATTCATGATAAACTCTCTCAACAAAATAGATATAAAAGGAAATGTCCTCAACAAAATAAAGGCAACTTATGAAAAGCCCACAGCTGACATCATAATCAATGGGGAAGAACAGAAAGTTTTTCCTTTAAGATCTGGTACAAGGTAAGAATCCCACTCTCACCACTTTTAATCAACATAGTACTAGAATGATTAGAAAGAGCAATCAAGCAAGAAAAAGAAATAAAAATAATCCAAAGCAGAAAGGAAGAAGTAAAATTGTGCCTGTTTACAGATGCCATGATCCTGTATGTAGACCACCCTAAACACACCACTAAAAATGTTAGAACTAATGAAAGAATTCCTTAAAGCTGCAGGATGCAAAGTCAACATTAAAAATAAGATGAATTTCTTTACACAAACAACAATCCATCCAAAAAGGAAATCAAGAAAACAATCCCATTTATGATAGCATCAAAAAAGAATAAAATACTTAGGGATGAATTTAACCAAGGAGGTGAAATATCTATACACTGAAAACTATTAAGCATTGATGAAGGAAATCAAAGTCACAAATAATTGGAAAGATATCCCATGTTCATGAATTGGAAGAATTAATATTGTTAAAGTGTCCATATATTCAAAGCAAGGTACAGATTCAATTCAATCTCTATCAAAAATTTAAAGGCATTTTTCACAGAAATAGAAAAAACAATTCTAAAATTTGTCTGGAACCACAAAAAAACTGAATATTCAAAGCAATTTTGAGAAAGAAGAGACTTGGAGGCATCACACTTTTGTTTTAAAAATATATTTATTACAAAGCTATAGTAATCAAAACAGTATGATATGAAAACAAATAGAACATTGGAATAAAACAGAGAGTAAGGAAGTAAACCTTTACAGTTAACTAATTTTTTTTTTTTTTTTTTTTTTTTTGTGCGGTACCCGGGCCTCTCACTGTTGTGTCCTCTCCCGTTGTGGAGCACAGGCTCCGGACGCGCAGGCTCAGTGGCCATGGCTCACGGGCCCAGCCACTCCACAGCATGTGGGATCTTCCCGGACCTGGGCACGAACCCGTGTCCCCTGCATCGGCAGGCGGACTCTCAACCACTGCGCCACCAGGGAAGCCCCCAGTTAACTAATTTTTGACAAGGGTGCCAAAAATACAAAATGGGGAAAGGATAATCTCTCCAATAAATGGTGGCACAAAAACTGAATATCCACCTGCAAAAGAATGAAATTTGACCCTAAACTTACACCATACATAAAAATCAACTCAGTGGATTAAAGACTTAAAAGTAAGATCTGAAGCTCATAATACTCATAGAAGGAACACAGGGAAAAATTTCCTTAACGTTAATTTTTTTTAATGTTAAGAGGTTGACCTTTTTAATATACTCTGCAGATATATTAATTTTTCTCAACAAATTAAAAGCATCTACAATTTTCTTAGAAAAAGACAATATGATTTTTTCCAAAGGAAAAGATAATGGATAGGAGACCCGCTTGTGAAAGTTGCTCAGATTCACTAATAATTAAGGATATACAAATTAAGCAATGATATTATTTATTGTCTACTACATTGGCAAAAACTTCAAAGCATTATAGCATCCAACTTAACTACCAGAATGTATAAGAGAGTTGTTCATCTGTATGTATGTCTTCATCTTTACTACTTGGTTTCACATTGTTCTCCCAAAATATGTACTCCCACAGTCAGTGTACAAGAAAGCCCATTATCACCAACATATGGCGTTATCAGGCTTCAAAAATTTGATCACGTGTATGACTAGTGGAATAATAATTTATTCATTTTTAATTTGTATGACTCTGATTACCAGCGAGTTTGAGCATATTTCATATGTGTATAAAATAACCTGCTTTTCTACATTTAAATTGCCTGTTTATGTCCTTTTCTCACTTTGCAATTGTGTTGTTTGTAATTTCTTTATTAATTTGAAGGTGTATTCTTTTAAAACACTACTCACATCTCCAGCATTGGAGCTTTGCAACATTTCTTCTGTCTGCCTAAACAGTGGGTATGTGAAAAGCTAACTTCAAATTTAAGTCTTCACTCAGTTGGAAGGTTCTCAGAAAAGGCTTGCCCTGACCATTAGACCTAAAATTGCAATTCATCTTCCAGTCTCCATACTACCAATTCTCATTACTAGTTTGCTTTTCCCCCCACATATCATTTATTGTCTCTAGTCTCTCTTAGCTAAAATGTAAACTCTCAAAAGGTTGAGATCTCTTTTTCTTGTGTTCATCAATATGTCTCAAGAGCTTACAACAGTTCTTGACATAAAACAGGCACTTAATATTTGTTTTAAAATGATAAATGAAATAAAGACTCATTTATATATCTAGGTGCTATTCTTTTGCCTGTTTCATGTGTTGTACACTCTCCTATGCACTCCTTAGCATGTTTTGTAACTTTGTATATGGTAGACTTTCTTGTATGAAGTTTTCTATTTTAATGTAAACAAATCAAACTTATTTCTAATGGTTTGTGTTTTCATATCCTGTTTCATAAATCTGTCACTGCTTGTGCTTTAAAATTTAGTTTTTTACGTCCACCTTAACAGTTTAGATTTTTTTCAACTTTTAATTATTTCACATATATGTAATACATGGCCGTGGATCTATTTCCTCATATAGCCAAATTTTGCTAGGGCAGTTTTTGAAGAATCTATCCTTTCTCCACTGAGTTCTTTCCACCTCTGTCATATTTGTTTCCATATATATGAGGGTTTGTTTCTCAACTCTTTATTTTGTCCAATTTGTCTGTTTTTCTATACTTTTATACTCATATTCTGCAAATATTGACATATATATTTTTCTCTTCCCATATGTTTGTATTGGCTTCTATTAAATCTTGAGCATTTTCGCATGTTATTTTGTGGATGCAGAGTATATATGTATATACACTTATATGCATATATGTGTATAATACCTAACTCTACTACTTGTAATACTAATATTGTAGATTATCAGCCTAATATTCTTAATTAGCACCTTACTTCATATTTAGAGGTAATGCTCTAATAATTTGAGAGGGCTTCAATCTGAAGATATTCTGCATGTATTTACTCTTTGAGATGTAAAATAAGAGAAGGTATAGCATGGCAAAATGAATGATACTTTTGTTTACAGCACATAACAAGTGGATATTCTGCATTTTTTATTTGAAAATGTCCTAAAATATATGAGCAGTTTAAATCACCCAGTGATTAGAAGCATAATTATTCCTACTATAAAGGAATGCTAAAATGAAGGAATATGAAATCTCTTAGGAGAAGAGATATGATCAAACAGGAATATTGCATTCATAATGGTAATTCTTCTGAAATCATTATTTGAGAAATGTTTTCACACCAGTTACTAAATGGATTGTTGATTATAAAATGACTTAAATGGTTTTCAGAGTTGATCAGTTGGTGATACAACCACATAACATTCAGACAAGGACCACTGTTTTCAGGCTTATTCTCTTCTAATTTAGAGAGAAATCAGGCTCAAAGTTTCTGCTCAATATTTAGTTATAAACATAACGTATATAAACTTCTACCATATTAATAGCACAGCCAGTCATTTAGTAAACAAATTAAAGCACCTATTTGATGCAGGAAGTGTACTAGACCCTGTGTTTCACAGTGGTAAACAAGAGAGCAGGCGCTCGGCTCTGACAGTTTAGAGAGAAATGTAGAAAATGAAGGGGGATTATATCAGTGAGATGGGGTGTAAGATCCTGAATAAGAACCAAACCTCAAGCACCAGACATCCTGTACTCTAATCCTGACTCTACCACTAATTAACTGTGTGACCTCAGGCCATTTATTTAACCTCTCTGTGTCTCCATTTTCAGTCAGTAATCAAGAGAAAGTAATAGTGCTAACCAATTGAGTTGTGAGGTTCAAAGGACTTATGCAAATTATAGCATAGTATATAACATAGAGTATATAGTATGAGATAACGATTTTGACATTATTTTTCTCATCATTGTCATTTTTATTGCAATGACCTAGATATGACCTTATTTGGAAATGTATCTGCTGATACAGTCGAGTTAAAATGAGATCATACTGAATTAAGGTGAGCAGGCCCTAAATCCAATGGCTAATGGCCTTATAAAGGAAGAAAGATTGGAAGCACAGAGAAATACAGGGGAGGAGGGCATCTGACAGTGGAGGTAAGGATTAAAGTGATACATCTATAAGCCAAGGAATGCTCAGGATTGATGGCAAGTACCAAAAGTTAGGAGAGAGGCATGGAACAAATTCTCCCCCAGAGCCTGAAGAGGGAGCGTAGCCCTGCAGATTTGGGACTTTGAGCACCTACACCGTGAGAGAATTAAGATTTGTTTTAAGCCATCCAATGTGTGGTGATTAGTTACAGCTAATACAGAAAAGTAATACAAGTTGCAGTTGCTATTATTCAATTTAAAGGCAAGGAAACCAAAGCACAGTGGAATTAATGACCTGCTCCAAGGTATACAATTAGAAAGTGATGAAGCTGGGCTTCTAGTCTTATGCTGTTTGATTTAAGAGCATTCATTTTAACCATTTTGCATTCTTCCTATACTGATACATAATCCTAATACCTGCTTTGTAGTCAATATTTATTGCAATGCTGTTACATGCCAAGTACCACTCTAAACGTTAGAAATCTAAAAGTAAACAAAACTGAGAAAAGCAACAGTTTGGTCTAGTGAAGGGAGTCAAATAATTATGAAAAATATTTATTATTTCAAATATTAATGTTGTTAAAGAGCAAATAAAATAAGTAATAGGGATAGGGAGTTCTTATTGGGCAGTGGTAGGGAATCTGGAGTTTTAAATTGGGTAATTACGAAAAATGTCTCTCTTCACATGACATTGGAGTGAAATACTGAGTAAAGGGGAGTAAGCATGTCCAAATCTGGAGTAACAGAGTCCCAGATCAAGTGAAAAACAAGTGTAAATGTCCTAAGGTACAGGTATGACAGTATTTAAAGAATTATAAGGAAGCCATTGTGGGTGGAGTGGTAGATAATGAATAGTAGGCAGGGAACTCTATTCAATACTCTGTAATGACCTATATGGGAAAAGAATCTAAAAAAAGAGTGGATATAAATATATATGTATAACTGATTCACTTTGCTGTACAGCAGAAACTAACACAACATTGTAAATCAACTATGCTCCAATAAAAATTTTTAAAAAAAACAACAACAACAAAAAAAATAATGAATAATAGGAGTTGTGGTTGGAGAGGAGTTAAAGGAAAAGGTTTAACTTGATATATATATATATATATATATATATATATATAT